>NC_091122.1:150681954-150691954 GCF_040183065.1 Periplaneta americana
AAGTTCGTTGTAACTTAGAATTTAGGCTCTATGACATTCAAAATATTTTATTTAAAAGGGGGGTTATAAGGGGGCTTGAATTAAATCGAAATATCTCCCTTATTATTAAGTTTCATTAAAAATTGTTCATAACAAAAGTTTCTTTAAAACTAATTTCCGATAAGTTTTATTCTACGCAAAATTTTGATGTGACCGATATTTAATGAGATAAATTAGTTTCAAAATTACAATACCAACGCCATCTAAGGCGGTGTAATGAAATAAAAAACAAATGACTTCGTCTATAAGGGGCCTTGTACAACAACAATCGAAAGCTATGTAACATAGCCTACAGAGAATGTTTCTGTGTTTGTATGAAGTAATATCGGAAGCTAAATTAACCGATTTGTATAATTAATTATTAATTCACCATTGGAAAGTGTAGTTTCTCTAGATGGACATAATGCTATAATGTTATTACAGTAACTTCTGAGTGAATCGTGGACAGGTAAGATTAAAATAGCTTCTTATGCACAGAAAACTTGATAGCTATTCTGTACATTCGTTTCCTGTATTTCCTAAAATAATTTTTATGACCGAATGAATGGTCTCTGGATCAAAATGGTCGCATTTTAATTTTTTTAATACAATTTAAATTAAGTAACATAATAAGCGATATATCCTTCTATCAAACACGAATGTGCCCTATTTTAATTATGTAGGCTAATTACTTTATATTTATTTCTAACGGGTGCAGCGGAGCGCACGGGTACGGCTAATGTAGTATAATGCGGTTTTATGTTGTACAACTGTTTTCCTTTTAATACTTGAGAACAAATCATACTTTTAATAATATCATCATATTGGCAAAAAAAAAATGCGTCCTCTCATCCTCCATGAAACTTTCGTTTTTGTAGAGGTACATGATTTCGAGAGAGACATTGGACGATACGCCTCTGCTCAGGTCAGAGACAAATAAGCAAATGGAACGGAGTTTGATTCCAGTGAGTGAGAGGTTGGGGGTTGGGGAAGGCAGGAAGTAAGAGAAATGCACAGCTATCATTGCGAGCCACAATGTGCTCGTGAGTCATATTTTCGACACGGCTGATCTACTCTATGCTATACTGCTGTCACGTGTTGCAGGCAGCGGCAAACCAAGGGGAAGCAGCAGCCACCAGCATGTTGAACGGCGCGGACGACGTTCCTCTGGAGGAGGAGGAGGGGCGGCCGTGGTACATGTCGGGGGGCACGCGGTGGCCCCTGTCGGCGGCGCGGAGTCGCAAGACGGGTCGGCGCATCGCCCGGCTCTGGCCTCACGAGGACCCCGGTTCGGACCGCATCACGAACCAGCTCATGTTCATCCCGCCCGCTTCCTCCACGGGCGAGTCCGGCCCTCACAAGCTGAAGAAGATACTCATCTACAACGGCCTGGGGTCTTGGGCACCCCTCAAGCCCGGCAGAGACGTGTTCACGCAGGCGCGGTGCCCCGTGGACACCTGCACCGTGACGTCGAACAAGGCAGAGGCTGCGGATGCCGACGCCATCCTCTACAAGGACCACTTCGTGAATCCTGGGCATCCTCGTCCACCCAGACAGGTAAGAGCTCAACTTCCATTATTTATGTTATGTTCTTTTTTTAGCAAATTTTGTACGAGGTGTTCGAGTAAACAGTATTTGAAAACGTCAGACATCGTATAGTCCTTGATTTGTTGCCCAAGAAACGGATGTTTTCCTTATCGGAGGTTCACATCCATATTGCGTTCCAGAAAGATTCTGAGCAGCGGGTTAAGTTGAGTATATTTTATTAACAAACCTTCGAGAAAGAAAGATGGTGGAGAAACTTCGTAGTAAAATTTCCGAAGGTGTACCATTCTTGCAGGAAAATGCTGACGTGAATGCATTGTAGGAAATTGAAGAATTTAATTTTGAATTGATTGGAGCAGTAATACAGTAAGTACTATGGAAGAATGGTTTGCAGACCGACACAAACAATAATTTTAGAACTGTTTTAAGGTTGTTGTACTAAGTGTATAGAGTTAAAAGGTAATTAAATAATAATAATAATAATAATAATAATAATAATAATAATAATAATAATAATAATAATAGTAATGTCCACTTCAAAATGACCAGAGGAAAAATAGCCACAAACAAAAATGTCCAGAGGAAAAATGGCCACAAACAAAAATGTCCAAGGGAAAAAGTCCAGTAAAAAATGTCCACTAGCAAAGTGTTCACATACAAAAAGTCCAGTATAAAAAATATCCACTAGCAAAATGTCCACATACAAAAAGTCTACAACAAAATGTCCAGTATGAAAAATGTCCACCAGCAAAATGTTCACATACAAAAATGTCCACAACAAAATGTCCAGTATAAAAAATGTCCACTAGCAAAATGTCCACAACAAAATGTCCGGTATAAAAAATGTCCAATAGTATAATGTCCACATAAAAAATGTCCACAACAAAATGTTCATAACATTTTGCATAAAAATCATTGTAAATTGGAGATTTCTGCGTGTTTATACATTAAAAATTATGATCTCATGTATAGGACATTTTGCATAAAAATCATTGTAAATTGAAAATTTCTGTGTATTTATACATTAAAAATTATGGTCCATGTATAGGATATTTTGCATAAGCTACATTAAAAATTATGATCTCATGTATAGGCCATTTTGCATAAGAATCATTGTAAATTGGAGATTTCTGCGTGTTTATTTAGGCCTTTTAAATTTATGATCTCATGTATAGGACATTTTGCATAAAAACCATTGTAAATTGGAGACTTCTGCGTGTTTATACATTAAAAATTATGATCCATTTATAGGACATTTTGCATAAAGATCATAGTAAATTGGAGATTTCTGTGTGTTTATACGTTAAAAATTATGATATCATCTATAGGACATTTTGCATAAAAATCATTGTAAATTGAAAATTTCTGCGTATTTATACGTTGAAAATTATGATCCCATGTATAGGACATTTTGCATAAAAATCATTGTAAATTGGAAATTTCTGCGTATTTATACGTTAAAAATTATGATCCCATGTATAGGACATTTTGCATAAAAATCATTGCAAATTGGATATTTCTGTGCGTTTATACATTAAAAATTACGATCTCATGTACCTATAGGACATTTTGCATAAAAGTCATTCTGAATTGGAAATTTCTGCGTATTTATACGTTGAAAATTATGATCCCATGTATAGGACATTTTGCATAAAAGTCATTTTAAATTGGACATTTCTGCGTATTTATACGTTGAAAATTATGATCCCATGTATAGGACATTTTGCATAAAAATCATTGCAAATTGGATATTTCTGTGTGTTTATACATTAAAAATTGCGATATCATGTACCTATAGGACATTTTGCATAAAAGTCATTCTGAATTGGAAATTTCTGCGTATTTATACGTTGAAAATTATGATCCCATGTATAGGACATTTTGCATAAAAATCATTGTAAATTGGAAATTTCTGCGTATTTATACGTTAAAAATTATGATCCCATGTATAGGACATTTTGCATAAAAATCTTTGGAAATTGAAAATTTCTGCGTATTTATACGTTGAAAATTATGATCCCATGTATAGGACATTTTGCATAAAGATCATTGTAAATTTGAGATTTCTGTGTGTTTATACGTTAAAAATTATGATATCATCTATAGGACATTTTGCATAAAAATCATTGTAAATTGGAAATTTCTGCGTATTTATACGTTAAAAATTATGATCCCATGTATAGGACATTTTGCATAAAAATCATTGCAAATTCGATATTTCTGTGTGTTTATGCATTAAAAATTACGATCTCATGTACCTATAGGGCATTTTGCATAAAAGTCATTCTAAATTGAACATTTCTGCGTATTTATACGTTAAAAATTATGATCCCATGTATAGGACAGTTTGCATAAAAATCATTGCAAATTTGATATTTCTGCGTATTTATACGTTAAAAATTATGATCCCATGTATAGAACATTTTGCATAAAAATCATTGCAAATTGGATATTTCTGTGTGTTTATACATTAAAAATTACGATCTCATGTACCTATAGGACATTTTGCATAAAAGTCATTTTGAATTGGAAATTTCTGCGTATTTATACGTTGAAAATTATGATCCCATGTATAGGACATTTTGCATAAAAATCATTGTAAATTGGAAATTTCTGCGTATTTATACGTTAAAAATTATGATCCCATGTATAGGGTATTTTGCATAAAAATCATTGTAAATTGAAAATTTCTGCGTATTTATACGTTGAAAATTATGATCCCATGTATAGGACATTTTGCATAAAAATCATTGTAAATTGGAAATTTCTGCGTATTTATACGTTAAAAATTATGATCCCATGTATAGGGTATTTTGCATAAAAATCATTGTAAATTGAAAATTTCTGCGTATTTATACGTTGAAAATTATGATCCCATGTATAGGACATTTTGCATAAAAATCATTTTAATTGGAAATTTCTGCGTATTTATACGTTAAAAATTATGATTCCATGTATAGGACATTTTGCATAAAAAATCATTGTAAATTGAAAATTTCTGCGTATTTATACGTTGAAAATTATGATCCCATGTATAGGACAGTTTGCATAAAAATCATTGTAAATTGGAAATTTCTGCGTATTTATACGTTAAAAATTATGATCCCATGTATAGGACATTTTGCATAAAAATCATTGCAAATTGGATATTTCTGTGTGTTTATGCATTAAAAATTTCGATCTCATGTACCTATAGGACATTTTGCATAAAAGTCATTCTGAATTGGAAATTTCTGCGTATTTATACGTTGAAAATTATGATCCCATGTATAGGACATTTTGCATAAAAGTCATTTTAAATTGGACATTTCTGCGTATTTATACGTTGAAAATTATGATCCCATGTATAGGACATTTTGCATAAAAATCATTGCAAATTGGATATTTCTGTGTGTTTATACATTAAAAATTGCGATCTCATGTACCTATAGGACATTTTGCATAAAAGTCATTCTGAATTGGAAATTTCTGCGTATTTATACGTTGAAAATTATGATCCCATGTATAGGACATTTTGCATAAAAATCATTGTAAATTGGAAATTTCTGCGTATTTATACGTTAAAAATTATGATCCCATGTATAGGACATTTTGCATAAAAATCATTGTAAATTGAAAATTTCTGCGTATTTATACGTTGAAAATTATGATCCCATGTATAGGACATTTTGCATAAAAATCATTGTAAATTGGAAATTTCTGCGTATTTATACGTTAAAAATTATGATCCCATGCATAGGACATTTTGCATAAAAATCATTGTAAATTGGAAATTTCTGAGTATTTATACGTTAAAAATTATGATCCCATGTATAGGACATTTTGCATAAAAATCATTGCAAATTGGATATTTCTGTGTGTTTATGCATTAAAAATTACGATCGCATGTACCTATAGGGCATTTTGCATAAAAATCATTTTAAATTGGACATTTCTGCGTATTTATACGTTAAAAATTATGATCCCATGTATAGGATATTTGCATAAAAATCATTGCAAATTGGATATTTCTGTGTGTTTATACATTAAAAATTACGATCTCATGTACCTATAGGACATTTTGCATAAAAGTCATTCTGAATTGGAAATATCTGCGTATTTATACGTTGAAAATTATGATCCCTTGTATAGGACATTTTGCATAAAAATCATTGTAAATTGGAAATTCCCGCTTATTTATACGTTAAAAATTATGATCCCATGTATAGGACATTTTGCATAAAAATCATTGTAAATTGAAAATTTCTGCGTATTTATACGTTGAAAATTATGATCCCATGTATAGGACATTTTGCATAAAAATCATTGTAAATTGGAAATTTCTGCGTATTTATACGTTAAACATTATGATCCAATGTATAGGACATTTTGCATAAAACTCATTGTAAATTGGATATTTCTGCGTATTTATACGTTGAAAATTATGATCCCATGTATAGGACATTTTGCATAAAAGTCATTCTGAATTGGAAATATCTGCGTATTTATACGTTGAAAATTATGATCCCATGTATAGGACATTTTGCATAAAAATCATTGTAAATTGGAAATTTCCGCTTATTTATACGTTAAAAATTATGATCCCATGTATAGGACATTTTGCATAAAAATCATTCTAAATTGGATATTTCTGCGTATTTATACGTTAAAAATTATGATTCCATGTATAGGACATTTTGCATAAAAATCATTGCAAATTGGATAATTCTGTGTGTTTATGCATTAAAAATTACGATCTCATGTACCTATAGGGCATTTTGCATAAAAGTCATTTTAAATTGGACATTTCTGCGTATTTATACGTTAAAAATTATGATCCCATGTATAGGACATTTTGCATAAAAATCATTGCAAATTGGATATTTCTGTGTTTTTATACATTAAAAATTACGATCTCATGTACCTATAGGACATTTTGCATAAAAGTCATTCTGAATTGGAAATTTCTGCGTATTTATACGTTGAAAATTATGATCCCATGTATAGGACATTTTGCATAAAAGTCATTTTAAATTGGACATTTCTGCGTATTTATACGTTGAAAATTATGATCCCATGTATAGGACATTTTGCATAAAAATCATTGCAAATTGGATATTTCTGTGTGTTTATACATTAAAAATTGCGATCTCATGTACCTATAGGACATTTTGCATAAAAGTCATTCTGAATTGGAAATTTCTGCGTATTTATACGTTGAAAATTATGATCCCATGTATAGGACAGATTGCATAAAAATCATTGCAAATTGGATATTTCTGCGTATTTATACGTTAAAAATTATGATCCCATGTATAGAACATTTTGCATAAAAATCATTGCAAATTGGATATTTCTGTGTGTTTATACATTAAAAATTACGATCTCATGTACCTATAGGACATTTTGCATAAAAGTCATTTTGAATTGGAAATTTCTGCGTATTTATACGTTGAAAATTATGATCCCATGTATAGGACATTTTGCATAAAAATCATTGTAAATTGGAAATTTCTGCGTATTTATACGTTAAAAATTATGATCCCATGTATAGGACATTTTGCATAAAAATCATTGTAAATTGAAAATTTCTGCGTATTTTTACGTTGAAAATTATGATCCCATGTATAGGACATTTTGCATAAAAATCATTTTAATTGGAAATTTCTGCGTATTTATACGTTAAAAATTATGATCCCATGTATAGGACATTTTGCATAAAAATCATTGTAAATTGGAAATTTCTGCGTATTTATACGTTAAAAATTATGATCCCATGTATAGGACATTTTGCATAAAAATCATTGCAAATTGGATATTTCTGTGTGTTTATGCATTAAAAATTTCGATCTCATGTACCTATAGGACATTTTGCATAAAAGTCATTCTGAATTGGAAATTTCTGCGTATTTATACGTTGAAAATTATGATCCCATGTATAGGACATTTTGCATAAAAGTCATTTTAAATTGGACATTTCTGCGTATTTATACGTTGAAAATTATGATCCCATGTATAGGACATTTTGCATAAAAATCATTGCAAATTGGATATTTCTGTGTGTTTATACATTAAAAATTGCGATCTCATGTACCTATAGGACATTTTGCATAAAAGTCATTCTGAATTGGAAATTTCTGCGTATTTATACGTTGAAAATTATGATCCCATGTATAGGGCATTTTGCATAAAAATCATTGTAAATTGGAAATTTCTGCCTATTTATACGTTAAAAATTATGATCCCATGTATAGGAAATTTTGCATAAAAATCATTGTAAATTCAAAATTTCTGCGTATTTATACGTTGAAAATTATGATCCCATGTATAGGACATTTTGCATAAAAATCATTGTAAATTGGAAATTTCTGCGTATTTATACGTTAAAAATTATGATCCCATGCATAGGACATTTTGCATAAAAATCATTGTAAATTGGAAATTTCTGCGTATTTATACGTTAAAAATTATGATCCCATGTATAGGACATTTTGCATAAAAATCATTGCAAATTGGATATTTCTGTGTGTTTATGCATTAAAAATTACGATCGCATGTACCTATAGGGCATTTTGCATAAAAGTCATTTTAAATTGGACATTTCTGCGTATTTATACGTTAAAAATTATGATCCCATGTATAGGACATTTGCATAAAAATCATTGCAAATTGGATATTTCTGTGTGTTTATGCATTAAAAATTACGATCTCATGTACCTATAGGGCATTTTGCATAAAAGTCATTTTAAATTGGAAATTTCTGCGTATTTATACGTTGAAAATTATGATCCCATGTATAGGACATTTTGCATAAAAATCATTGTAAATTGGAAATTTCCGCGTTGTTTATGCATTAAAAATTACGATCTCATGTACCTATAGGACATTTTGCATAAAAGTCATTTTAAATTGGACATTTCTGCGTATTTATACGTTAAAAATTATGATCCCATGTATAGGACATTTGCATAAAAATCATTGTAAATTGGAAATTTCTGCGTATTTATACGTTGAAAATTATGATCCCATGTATAGGACATTTTGCATAAAATTCATTGCAAATTGGATATTTCTGTGTGTTTATACATAAAAAATTACGATCTCATGTACCTATAAGACATTTTGCATAAAAGTCATTTCAATTGGACATTTCTGCGTATTTATACGTTAAAAATTATGATCCCATGTATAGAACATTTTGCATAAAAATCATTGTAAATTGGAAATTTCTGCGTATTTATACGTTAAAAATTATGATTCCATGTATAGGACATTTTGCATAAAAATCATTGTATATTGAAAATTTCTGCGTATTTATACGTTAAAAATTATGATCCCATGTATAGGACATTTTGCATAAAAGTCATTTTAAATTGGACATTTCTGCGTATTTATACATTAAAAATTATGACCTCATGTAGAAGACATTTTACATTTGTGGTCATTTAAACAAGTGGACATTTAATTTTATGGACATTCATATAAGTGAACATTGTATTCTGGACATTTATGTAAGTGAACATTTTGCCAGTGAACATTTCTGTTTGCGGACGTATTGAAATGGACATTTTAACCTCCAACCATAATAATAGTTAGTTAATAATAATAATAATAATAGTAATAATAATAATAATAATAAACATCATTATCCTTGGCGCGACATCCCATGGAGAGCAAAGGTCTACTAGCCGACTGCTGTCTTCATTTCTACATACCTGTCAGAAGAGGTGAACGATCATCCAATCACACCAAAGATTTCGTGAACGATCATCCAGTCGTCCTCATCCGTTCTTTGTATGTTGCCAAACCATACTCTTTGTCTTGATGTCACCAACATATGTCAGCCGTCGTTGCTGTTCCTCTCGATTTCCCCGCAACTAATCTTCCGAAATCCACTCAGTAGCGGAATTATGAATTGAATACCAAGGAACGTCACGAAGGTGTAGGCCCTATTTTGCTTTTATTTCCAATAGTAATTTCAGTACAATTACGCAAATTGCTCGTGAATTGGATTTGACATCGACCTTTTGCGAAAATCATGGCCTCGTGCTTTCACAACTGCCTCCAATCAAATGTTTTATTATCTCTAATTTACCGGTATTCAGTACATAATATAGCGAAAGTTGGCCCCATGTCGTGACTGACAGACATTAAAGCATGAGACCAAGTTTTTAATTTTGTAAATTGTTGAACAATCTCATGATTATCATGAAAAAAGTAAGAGTCCACGAATCTCTGCTTCTGGAGCTACAGTATGGATCTCTTTTAGATTTAAAACATCTGCGTTTAGACTTCAATCTCTAAATAATTATTGTAGTACGTATTACGGGTTACAGTACCTTCTTATTTCAGGGATTCAGAATAACGGACTAAGGTCAATCGTTCCGGTTTTGCATGTATTTATTAACACTACAATTGGGTATACACCCAGTGGCAGTGATATATTATATACAATAAT
>NC_091122.1:151719454-151881954 GCF_040183065.1 Periplaneta americana
CACTTTATAATTTTATAGGTCTATTAGTTTTGGAGAAAGTTTCAGAATATCCATTTTTTTTTTTTTTTGGAAAGTTTGCGTTGAGTCTTACACAAACCATTACTTCATATATTTAATTCTATAGTTGTACTCGGAGCAAACATTCCTGTCACAAGAGAAGTAATGATAGCGAATGTGTGTGTAACAATGCACCAGCCATACAGAGGATTACGTGAGACGGTAAGAGAATGTATATTGTTTTATTGTTGGCTGTTTTCCGGTTGTCAGTTGTAACTTAAGATTAATTCTCGCTGTGGGAAATTACAGGTTCGTGTCATGTCTTCCTTCGCATGAAGAACACAAACCGGTAGAAATGTTGTAGTATGAACTCCTCTCATCTACGAGACGTGTTCTGCATTCCTAGAGTGCTAAACCGACGGAAAATGTGCTCACGTTACAGTTACCGATATAACTTCTTTTTTTCTCCATGTTCCGAAATGAAAACAAACATTTGTATATGCATGCATATAACTCTTTTTGTATGACATTTCTTTTTTACTCCAACAGTTGTTATTGGTCTCCGTATGCCAATTACTATAACTCTGCACGCAGAAAACTATGGACCGGAATACGGTTGAGACCAAGGGAAACTTATGGCAAACACAAAATATTGCTGGGGCAAATTTTCTAGAGAAAGACTTTCTATTCTCCTGTTATTTAATTTCTCAATAATTCGTCGTAAATTTAATCAGGAAAGTGTTAAATTATGTAATGTTGGCACCAAGCTAGTAACAAGAGAATTACACGGCGAGAAGTCCTGTACAATTTGTCACAGAAAAACTGTAGAGTCAGGGACAAATGAATTGCCGAATGTTATACCTGCTTTGGTTTATCTTGTCTCAGTAGCTATAAAACCAAGTCCCTTCAAACGGGGGTGGAGATTATAGGAGGGTTGTAATTTTTCAGAATTCCTTTCAAAATCTTGTTATTGTACAGACTACCGGAACTCAGTTTCTTGAAAGACAAACTCAGTGACGGAACTACACAGTACGAAGAGAGATATTTTGTTATTTTATTTTGTGCTACAGAATGTATCAACTAGTCCCTTCCGCCACTGGATTGATGGACGGCATCGCTCCACTCCCCCCATCGCCATAACAATACAGACGAAGTAAGACATATCTCCTTTCTCTCTCTTTTCACAGTGAGACAAGATTCATCACACAGGCTTTAACCGAGCGAGGTGGCTCATGTGTTAAGCATGGGACTCCCATTCAGGAGGTCCGTTGTTCGATTCCCGGACCAACCAACCTGTGGTTTTTCACAGTTACTTAGCCAAATACCAGGTTGAAATTTTTATTGTCACGGTCCAATTCTTTCCACTCCCGTGTAGAAAAAGAATCTAGATTACATATCATTCATTTTATTTTATTTCAGTAGGTTATTTTACGACGCTTTATCAACATCGTAGGTTATTTAGCGTCTGAATGAGATGAAGGTGATAATGCCGGTGAAATGAATCCGAGGTCCAACACCGAAAGTTACCTAGCATTTGCTCATATTGGGTTCAGGGAAAACCCCGGAAAAAACGTCAACCAGGTAACTTGCCCCGACCGGGAATCGAACCCGGGCCACCAGGTTTCGCGACCAGACGCGCTACTTTACAGGTGTGGACCATATCATTCATCTTCTTCATCTCATTCCATAGCCATATTCAGGTCAAGACGCATGTCTTCGTCCGCTTACGGGAGAGGGGCGCCCTCTCCGCAACCAGTCCTGGGTTCCCAGCCTTCCGCAATATCTCTGCCAGGATTTGTTCCTTAAGAGCACTTCCAAGGGCGCTTCGACACCTTGGAATGGATCCTGTGCTGCTTGGTCACCTTGGCGGTATGAACTTAAGGCGGGAAGGTAGGGGCCCCTCATTGGTGAGCGGGTAAGGGATCACATGCGACCGGTGGGCTGGTACACCTCATCTTCATTCATCCCATAAATTCGGGTTGTACATTAGGCCTTAGTATGACCGACGTTCAAAAGGTCGTCCCTAACCAGCCCCTAGCCACCGTTACCTAACCTAACCTAACCTAACCTACCTAGTGTTATGGGCTATTCATTAATTAATAAATCTAATCGTTTATAATCTGCGAGTTCAGGCAGTCTCCCTCGTAGTGAATCCTGTCATTCGATTATAAAGTTATTTGATTTGTTAGTGAGTTCAATCAGTTGCTCAGTGGGTTCAGTCACTAAAACAGTGAGTCCAGTCTAACACTTAACTAGTGGAATCTAGACTAGGCCTATATAAAACTAGAAAGGATATAAAAGAAAAAAATAACTTTAGAGATTTTATTATACAGTTTACAGAAACTAAACAATTACAATGATTCGGCTATGTGAAAAGGTCGGATGCAATTAATAGGTTACCAAAGAGGAGTTTGGAATGACCCCAACTAAAAAGAAAAGAATAGGAAGATCTAAGAGAACATGGCTGGAGGGTGTTATTGACATGTGTAAGCGAGAGGATAATAGCATGATGACTGGGAAGATAGAAATGAATGGAGGAAGAAAATTTCAGTTACCTAAAATTAGGACGAGCTTGCTGAGATAATTGAGAATTATGTTAACATTTGTATATTCCACAGTAGGGGAGACTGTTGTACCTTTAAACACTTTACACACTTTATTTTTTTTTAATTTTGGGAAATGATATTTTTTAAATTAAAAAATACTTTAAATAATTATTGATGATTCCTTTACAACTTCGTGTATATATTTTTCTGTTCTACACATCTATTAAGGATGGAAAAAATGAAATGTAATATGTTCAAAGGTACAACAGGTTGATGTACCTTAGAACATACCCTCTTGTAAGGTGGAACACATGTATTATAGGTGGGAATATAGTTGTAAAAATTGACAATCATTTTTAAAATGTATTTGCAATCATAAACCAGAGCAGGCTTCTCTGATTGAGATTTTATTTCCTGGAGGAGCATTAACTGCTTCAACAGCTTTCTTCTAGGCATCCGGATCAATTGGGGGCCTCTTTAATTCCAGACATACTTCGTGACATGATCTTAAAATAAAAGAAAAACAAAAACCAATAGTATTATGTACCTTGGAACATGTTCCGTGGTACAAGATGTTCTGTGTTCAAAGGTACAAGAGGGTGCACGTTTAAACAAATGTGGCTACCAAAACTAGAGATTCGAATAAATCATGGAAATTAAAATACGTTATTACTCACCAGATGATACGGAACACATTGTACTTAATGGATGGTAACAAATACAATCTGGTTTTATGTTAGATGACATATAGGCCTACCAACGAACGAATTATTTACTTTTGGTACTAAAAAAGATTCTTTCGTTCACAGAACTCACACTTTGCAATAAATCAAACAAAAACTACGACCAGAGCTACTTAGTGGCTTTCTCTACAATCTACTTCAGTTTGAGTCCTCTAGGTAGCAGCAAAAAATAAAAAACAAAAAATGTTCAAAGGTACACTATGCTAAAGGTACAACAGTCTCCCCTACTCTTCCATTAGAGAAGAAGGTAAACTGGGAAGACGTGAAAGTGCAGCGCATACTTAGAGGAATAGGTTTAAAAGTAATTTAAATAGATTTGAGTAAATAAACTTAATAAATTCCACAAAATATGAACGTGCAAAGTAAAATATAGAGTAATTTCACATGTCATTACAAAATATATCTTAACTTAAT
Organism: Periplaneta americana; assembly: GCF_040183065.1. Taxonomy (NCBI): domain Eukaryota; kingdom Metazoa; phylum Arthropoda; class Insecta; order Blattodea; family Blattidae; genus Periplaneta; species Periplaneta americana. Next base: position 151,723,155 of record NC_091122.1, read on the forward strand.
TTAAGAACGGAATGCACAGATTTATATGCACTATAAGTTAAAGTAATGCATTTAATTGCCAAAACACATTAAGATTAGAACATACACACATATGTTTTCCATGCGTGAATAAATAATTGTTCATTTGTTTACTTATTGATTTTGAGAGATAAATTTTTGTGTTGATGTTAATAGCAAATTAAAATTACCGGTATTGGAAAGTTAAAATGGAAATAAATCATTAAGACTTTCAAGTTTTGTAAAAGCTTAAATAATAATATAAAAACTCACTAAGACTCGCTAAATTTTAAAATCACTTTATATGTAATTTTACGCATTACGTATTAGTTTGCAAATAAGAAGAAAAAGAAAATAAATGGAGCCAATTAATTTCTAATTAGCTCTTTATGCTCATGAGTAAGGAGCGAAAGTTAAGCTGTAAACTCAGTGTTACTTTAATAAATGGCACATGCAAAACTGCACGGAGAGTAAAACTTATAGGAAAACTTCAATATTAAATATTAGAAATATTATAGTCTGCACCGTGTTTCAAAATTATGGTACCGGTAGGCCTAACACTTTTATATGATTATCATTAAGTAAGTTTAATGAGAAATTAACATGGTACAGTCTTTGTTAGTCCAACTCTGAAGTTCTTCTGCAACATGCGAAAGCGAATTCAGTAACAATGGTAAACATGTTATTTCGTAGACATTTTCGAATTGACTACCTATCATATAATTTTATTCGACGTGCTATCACTGCTGATATGGCCTTTCGCCATTGGCCTCCCAGATCACCAGATTTGACACTGTGTGATTTCTTTCTGTGGGAACACGTGAAGGATGAAGTTTGTACCACATCTATCCCAAGACCTTGAAGAAGTAAAACATCGGATAATTGCTCGATGTTGGAGGCAGTCTGGCAAGAATTTGAGTATCGCGTTGATGTATAACGTGTTACCTCACTGAGAATTGAGAATTGCGTAAACAAATAATATGCACCAAGTTACTGTGTCATTAATATTTACTTAATAATAATCATATGAAAGTGTTACAATAATTCTGAAACACAGCGTATATGTATTTAAAAGTTCAAGTTTGGTAGTTAATTATGAAATGAGTATGTTCGAAATTTTTATATGTACTTAATTATATGGATGCAAACTTTGACTTATGATTGGTAGGAAGGTTTAATGTGAAGTATAGACTGTACCTTCCTAGAAATGTAACAATATACATTCTGAAAAGGAAAAAAAAAAAAAAAACTGCTTTTTTGTGTCTTATACAGAGTGATTCACGAGGAGCTAACGTCACTTAGGGAACATATTTCAGAAGACATTTTGAACAAAAACAAATGTAATTTTAGTCAAAAATTAAAAATAAAATCTGTACAAAACAACTAAGGAAGTAACAACACTTTTTTAGCTTCGGAATACTACCTAATTAAAGAAATGATATTTCGGAATAGTTCATTCACCATTTGTAATGTCCTTTTTTTTTTTTGCACGGTCGTGTTTTTTGCTGTACTTACAGCTGATGTTGTTAGTAATTGAAAGTTAGAAATCCCAACATAAACTTGTTGCTAGGGAAACCATTCTACATAACACAAAACATACTGAAGTAGACCTATTACAGTGTACATATTGTTACTTAGTTACCATTATAGTGCTGTTTTGCGAAGGCTTGGGATTAATATTGCTCTAAATTTTCAATATAAAATATATTGTATTTGCAATTTTAAAAGTATGATCGTGTAAAAATTATTGGCTACGGACTGGAAGGTCCGAAAAAATTGAGTACCGGGTCTTTGCTGGAGGTAAAAGACGGTCAGAGCGTGGTGCCGACCACACCACTTCATTCTAGTGCCGAGGTCATGGAAAACATAAAACATGGGGCTCTACCTCCATGCCCCCCAAGTGCCTTCATGGCGTGTTACGGGGATACTTTACCTTTTTTTTTATACCTTTTTACTTGTTTGTGAAATGCATTACAAAATCTCGGAAATTGAAAAACTCGCTCTGTTCGTTTGTTTTTCAAAGTTTTCCTCGATTTTGTAAAAAGCATTTCCGAACCTTGTATCCTAATATATTATTACCCAAACAATGTTAGAGTAACTCTGAAAATATTGAGAATAGCACCCATTTTCATGTGACATTTTGCTCATAATATCTTCAGAAATAAGCTCAGTAAGTGGTGGTAACTCGTCGTGAATCACCCTGTATAAATTGATAAATAAATCCTGGTGAGGAACGTAAAGTAGAAATGTATGTGCCTTATGGTGAGCAGAAGAAGAAGTCATGACCGAAATATAGAGATAGTATGAGTATAATTTCCACAATACAAAAATTGTAACAAATGCTTATACAGAAGCTGTGTTAAGATAGCTCAGATTTAGATAAACAGTAATAACAAAGAAAACTTTGATAATAATAATTTACCTTCATAAGGAACGTCCATGATCTTCTCTTCCACCCAACCACTCCTCAACTCATTATAGTGGCCTATAATATAAATATAGACTAGTAAAAATATTGTGTTATACCTAAATCATGTCAAAGTGAAGGAAGAATTGTGGGTGTATTATACAGTCTGTTGGAAGCAGAGGAAATGAAAGGAATATAAATTCTTTTGATCCATGGAAGAAAGCTCACGTATTCGGTAAACTTTGATGAATGTACGGGCTTTGAATGCTCCACCCACGAGTCTTCAAAATAGTCTGTTATAAGCTTTCTGCACTGGGGAGAGGTCAGGTCTAACCAGCCCCACCCGTCCGTCAGTCCTGTCATTGTCAGACACTGAACAAACAACCGGTTTGACGAGTCACAAGAAAATAACTTGGAGAACCTTGTTGCATGCACTGAACTGAATTCAGTTTCAAAAAATGAATGTTCTTTTCAGATAGCACACAAAAATATGCAGTGAGAGCGTTTTTATTTACTAAAGGAAAGGTGCAGTTTCATAATTTAGAAGAATTTTATTAAAATATTTGGAAGAACATGCTGAAATCATTTCATATTAAGTGTTGTAAAAAAAGGAATGAAGTAAATATTTAACATATTCCTTAGATATATCAGCTTAGTAGTGAACATAATAGACTATACAGTATGTCCGAGAAGTCCTCAATAGTTGACGCAAAGCATAAACTACAAATACATATGATAAAAAGAATACTTTAACGACCAACGATAATAATAGTACATTATGCAACGAGCCTATAATGATAGTAATTAAGACGCGAGGATGTTTATGAAACGGGCGCAAGAGAGTTTCATAATTTTCATACGAGCGTCTTAATTACCATTATAGGCAAGTTTCATACGACTTTTTATGCTTGAAATTATTCTAACTTGAAATTATTCATAAGTATTCATGTTATTCTTATGTGACTGGGGAGCGAACTGACCTTGTGCAATCTCGTAAATTGTGAGATGTGCGCAGACGCGAAAGTATTGATTTTTTCCGGGTAACGAATGTCGACGACCTTGATATAATCTCGAGAGTAAGATAAACGTTAAACTGGATATAAACTTGAAATTGAATTCGACTTTGAAAAACGAGATGAGAAATTGAATTTATTTGAATATTATGTACAATTAACGCTAATTATTATAGTAACAGAACATGACCTTCTGCGACAGTATTGGATTTCCAGCCTGCGTGACGTTTTGCTAGTTGTCTTTCGATTGCTTATCAGAGAATAATCGAAAACCTGAACTTTAATGAATAGGTGTACTTTATTGACATGCATTAAAGAACTGCTACCAGGTGTATAATTACTACATTTCGGTATGGTCGAGCATAAATTCATATACAGAACTAGACGAAAAATTTCAAATTGGAGCACATTCTGTTTAACGACGAAACCATTTTATACTACAGTATTGTAAAATTATAAATCTACACGTTATTACAAACAGCAACTGAAACTCTACAACCACTCTGTGTATGGATTTATTGCGACTTTGCACTGTTCTTTGCAAGACTTGGTCTGATTTGTGCCACACTTAGAAAACCTTCGCATCCGGAGATACGTTTGGGCGTGGATTCGATTCCCACTTAGGCAGATTACCTGGTTGGTTATTTCCGAGGTTTTCCCCAACCGTAAGGGGAACGATAGTGATTGCGAAATTTTTCACGAATGTCATAATAAGATTATCCACGAGTTGGATATAACACTTTATGGCATCTTAGCATTATAAATTGTAGGAAATAAATTATGAAAGAAATTCGGGATCCATAGCTGACAAAGTCTTTATATGTTCGTATCGATTAGTTGCGGCTTGCTTTGGCATTGAGTAAAAAGAAATGGAAGACCTTACAGATTATGTTACAAATTTATTTATTTATTTATTTATTTATTTATTTATTTATTTATTATTTATTTATTTACATTTATTTTGCTAATAATTGTAACATGAAATATAATATAAACAGAAAAACTCTAGCTCACTCTTAAAAGAACTCGTGTTCAGGGCGGATTTCTGCATTTAAATTAAGAAGTAGGGCCTATATAATACAATTTTCTTATGTCTACTACGCAATAAGAATATATAAATTTAAAATTACAATTTTTCAATTTTTATAAAATCAATACATAACTTTTTTTAATTTAATACTAGAACTATTAGAATTGACAAGATTAGGATATTTAAATATAAATTTGTTATATATTCTTGGGCCTAAATTACTACTATGATTAAATACTGTAGCAGTGTTGTATTTTGGTTCAAACAATCTTAAAGATTTCATACCTTTTCTTTCATAGCTATAAGAATAAAATACAAAATTATTTCGATTTATATGTATGAATTTTATTAATACAATATAATAAATATGTCTTATTTTAAGAACATTAAAGTCTAGAAATAATTTTTGGGATGGAAAATCAATGGTTTATGAAGACATATTTTAATTATTTTCTTCTGTAATAAATAAAATGGATTGAAATTGGATTTAAATAAGCTACCCCATCCTATAACCTCATACATAATTAGCGATTGAAGTAAAGTTAAGTATATTGTACGTAATAAACTTATTGACAAGTAATTCCTCAATAAAACAAAAAATTATATATTATTTCACGTAATTTATTACAAAGGTAATTAATATCTTGGTTCCACTTTAAATGATTGTCGAAAATTATACCTCAATACTGAACTTCATAGGATTCCTTAATAATCGGACATTTACGCTTTATAAGGCAACAATTAGAGTTATGTAATTTAATACTTAATATAAGCTGTAGGAGATTTGTTACATTTATAAATGTTCCTTTATGTTCCTTTATTTTTTTAATAGGCTATACTTAGTTTCCCTGAACCACAGAACTGTTTTATATGATGTTACAAAAGTTAAAGATTGGAAATAAATGATACATTACCTTCTGTCCTGCATTTCGTTTCTTGTTATGTCGCGCGTAGAAGCAGTAAGAAAGATAGAGCGTTCCGGTATTACATCATAGCGATTACGTCATTGCTGTTATTGGCACGCGTGCTATAATAAGCCGATTACGCACGATAGTTAATGTAGTAACACCCCTGTTTATAATTCTAGGATGGCATAAAGTAATATTAAATTTAGTAAACAAGTTTGATAAAACAGATTCTGAGGCTGACCGGCAAAGAAAACTAAAATGTTATGTGCTTAGAGAGAGAGAGAGAGAGAGAGAGAGAGAGAGAAAAAAGATAAAATAGGAGCTGCCTTGGAACGTAGTCCTCGAAAAATGAGCAGTTGATGGTAGTACAAGCACTTTATGGTAACCCGTTCTAGTTCCGGTATGGCATAGTTGCGCCCCGCGGTTAATTGGGAGGCCTAGGCATTTCATACTTGCGCCCCGAAGAAATCAGGTAGCAGATGGGACATGGCATAGTTGCGCCCCGAAGAAATCAGGTAGCAGATGGGACATGGCATAGTTGCGCCCCGAAGAAATCAGGTAGCAGATGGGACATGGCATAGTTGCGCCCCGAAGAAATCAGGTAGCAGGATGGACATGGCATAGTTGCGCCCAGAAGAAATCAGGTAGCAGCATGGACATGGCATAGTTGAGCCCCGAAGAAATCAGGTAGCAGATGGGACATGGCATAGTTGCGCTCCGAAGAAATCAGGTAGCAGATGGGACATGGCATAGTTGCGCCCCGAAGAAATCGGTTAGTAGGATGGACATGGCATAGTTGCGCCCCGAAGAAATCAGGTAGCAGGATGGACATGGCATAGTTGAGCCCCGAAGAAATCAGGTAGCAGGATGGACATGGCATAGTTGCGCTCCGAAGAAATCAGGTAGCAGGATGGACATGGCATAGTTGTGCTCCGAAGAAATCAGGTAGCAGGATGGACATGGCATAATTGCGCCCCGAATAAATCAGGTAGCAGGATGGACATGGCATAGTTGCGCCCCGAAGAAATCAGGTAGCAGGATGGACATGGCATAGTTGTGCTCCGAAGAAATCAGGTAGCAGGATGGACATGGCATAGTTGTGCCCCGAAGAAATCAGGTAGCAGGATGGACATGGCATAGTTGCGCCCCGAAGAAATCAGGTAGCAGATGGGACATGGCATAGTTGCGCCCCGAAGAAATCAGGTAGCAGATAGGACATGGCATAGTTGCGCCCCGAAGAAATCAGGTAGCAGATGGGACATGTCATAGTTGCGCCCCGAAGAAATCAGGTAGCAGGATGGACATGTCATAGTTGCGCCCCGAAGAAATCAGGTAGCAGGATGGACATGGCATAGTTGAGCCCCGATGAGCATAGTACACACGAAAGTGATTGTCATGAAATAAATAAATTACTTTAAAATATTACAGTGATAGCTGCATTTAAATCAGGTAGGCCTAGCATATGATCAATTTTGCTATTTAAAATAACACTTTTTTATTGATCACACACAATAAATGAACTCCATTTTTTGTTTCTACATCGATATCTTAACCCTATGGCACAGGGTTTCGAAAATCAATTATCAATTATTAACTCTTCACTCTTTTCACTAAACTTAACATTCATTTTAAATTAACCTCACTATACGCCAGAGGCGGTGTGAAAATCACTAATAAAATGTAAGACTGCTAAGGCCCCATATTCCAACGGCTCACTCATTTGAATATATCAGTTAATAAAGTACTGCCAACTTCATGGTGTTCATTTTAACGGTAGGCTATTGATAATCACTGCATAAACAGTAGAAAAACAGATAATACAATACTGCCAACTTCATGGTGTTCATTTTAATGGTATCGATAATGAATATAAATCGAATAAGAAATCAATAAGGTTGGTTGATTACGAGGCTCGAGTTTCCGTATTGTCTTTGTCTCTACCTATTTCATCGGGGCGCAACTATGCCATGACCTTTTCTCTACCTGAAGGGAACGGGGCGCAACTATGCCATGCCCTTTTCTCTACCTGATGTGAACGGGGCGCAATTATGCCCACAAAACAGGGAGAATTTTTTATATGCTGCATTTTATCTGATAGTGTGGCGCAACTATGCCCTGCCCCTAGTTCAAACCCCCTCTGTTTTCCAGGAGTTTGCTAATGGCATATTCTAGAGCAAAGGTAAAAAGTAAAGGTGATAGTGTCAGCGTAGCTTTAGCCAGCAGTGAACTGGAAAAACGTGAAACAGAAACTGGCCTATATGAACTCTGTTGTATACTTCACTGAAACACATTTTAATTAATCGGACTGGCTTCTTAGGAATACCAACTCGTCGTTCGTATTATGAAATCTCCTATGTGACAATACAGAAAATAATTTTTCAGGAGGAAGAAAAAATTAATTAAATATCACTAGGCCTATACTCATCCTTGATAATGTCATTTATATTCACCATATTCACCAGCGTTTTCTACCGAATTGCTTCATATTTCTATATATGCCCACTGATATTTAATTAATTTTTTCTTCAAACTGAAAAATTCTGTTCTATACTGTCACGTAGGAGATTTTATAAAATCAACGACGAAATTCATTAAGAATCTATACTAATAATAAATCTGTAGCCAAAATTTTTCTGGTAATTTTCGATTTTCCATAAATAATTGGTGTTAACATGTATAATTAACCATCCTGAAACCGAAAATCGCTTTTTTGAAATTTTTGTTTGTATGTCTGTTTGTCTGTCTGGATGTTTGTTACCTTTTCACGCAATAATGGCTGAACCGATTTATATGAAATTTGGAATATAAATTAAGGTCGTTCTAACTTAGATTTTAGGCTACATGACATTCAAAATATTTTATTTAAAAAGGAGGGTTATAAGGGGGCTAGAATTAAATAAATCGAAATATTTCCCTTATTATCAATTTTCATGAAAAATGTTACATAACAAAAGTTTCTTTAAAAATAATTTCCGATAAGTTTTATTCTATACAAAATTTTGATAGGGCTGATATTTAATGAGATAAATGAGTTTTAAAATTACAATAACAACGCCATCTAAGGCGCTGTACTGAAATAGAAACAAATGACTTCGTCTATAAGGGGCCTTGGACAACAACAATCGAAAGCTATTAAACATAGCCTACAGAGAATGTTTCTGTGTTTGTATGAAGTAATATTTGAAGCTAATTAATTGTTTAATTATTATTTCACCATTGGAAAGTGTACTTTCTCTAGATGGTCATAATTCTACAATGTTATTACAGTAACTTCTGAAACATATAGCAAGTAATATAAAGTATCTACATTAAAACTAAATGATATGTCGATCTTCATTAAACTATAGGTGAATGTAATAACAAATAAGAAACATTTTAAAGGAATTGTCATTGCACCAAATGAGTGTTCTCTGGACCAAAATGACCGCATTTTAATTATTTAAATACAATTTAAATTAAGTAACATATTAAAAGATTTATCCTTCTATCAAACACGAATGTTCCCTGGATCAAACGTCCTATTTTAATTATGTAATTACTTTATATTTATTCCTAACAGGTGTTGCGGATCGCACGGGTACGGCTAGTACGAAAATAAAAATCTTACTAAAACATAAATATATTTACCAATTTACTTTTATGCTATTTCGATTAATGATTTCATGTTAACAGGATATTGAGTCATAGAAAACACTACATTGCTTCATCAGTCCCTTCAATCCATGTGTCCTCGCCTCGACTTTAATTAACCTGCCTATTAGCACTTTCGCTGCATCCTTTCAACACTAGCAAACACATAAATGGTTCTCCCCATAACGGGGCGACCGTTACAGTCATTCGGAGCGGAAGCAAACACACGGGCTAAAAGGTAGAACCTAATTCAGGGCACAGATTGTATGGAATAACAGCACTGTAAACAACTTTTATGGCAGTGGGAGCGAGAATTTGTTTGCATTTGTGTCTATTTAAATAAAACTCTAAATGTGTACGGCGGTAATGCAGTTCTGTAAGCAGAGCTGTGAATTCTGTATAGAAAAGGTTCGACTCCAATCTCTTTTGTAAAAGCTTAATATTACAGTGTTATTCAAATTTCACGAAAGATTTGAAAGTCCTCTAAATTTGCTAAGAAACATGTTTATACATAAATATTTATCAGGGATCGAATTTTAGTACATTTGCGTATTTTATTTCTTAGTTGGAAATTATATGCTACAAATTTGTAAATGCGTTTCATGTTATTTGCAACTATAGCACATCCGCTCAAATGAGAGCCACTTGGAACGTGCGATTGGACACACTTACCGCAGGGAGCAAGTAGACACGCGACTCTGAACAGGTTCCATGTAAACAACGCTGCGTTGCCATATCTCCCTTCTGAAGACTGAAGTGAATCTTCGTGTGCGTCTTGTAAAAACAGAACTAAAACATAACACCTCCTATTCAGAGTCCGTTGAGTCACTATTTAAATCAATTACACAAGATTCCAAGCTAGTTTCTAAGGAACATAATCGCTTTCTTTTGTCTTTACATGTTCGATATACTTCACCCAATGCTCTTTATTGTTAATATCATCCATCACAGTTACTATTAAATCCCGTACTTCTTGAACAGATTTGTTTCCCAATTCATTTTCTGACCGGACATTTCTCTTCAGTTCCCACCAAACGAATTCTATGGCAATGGTAGGAGGGACAGTCGTAGTACAACATGGCCGTATTTCGATGACTGTTCGTCAATTACAGTACACACATCTTTTTTATGTAACGGCTACGTTTTATCTCTCGTAGCAGATGTAACTTTGTTCTTGGGACTGGCGTGGGCAAAGGAATGTTAGTTTCACGTTTTAATGGCATCTACAATATTGTTGATCTAGTGGTAGGTACAGGATTCACAATACGGGAATGGTATGGGGCATTATCCATAATGATGTCAAACCTCCTTCCAGTCGTTTTAGCAAACATTCCACAAATCATTCTTCAAAGATTTTATAATTCATAGTCCCACGATTATCAGCCGGGGCATCACACATACATGGTGAGTAACGAATAATGAATGGAATGAAAACATTTCTTCCCCTCGCATGTAAAATTGCCATTCGCTGTCCTTTATCTCAAGAAAAATTGCCATCACAATAACTTGACCCATCTGACTAACGACACTTTACTCCGTCATGGGTATCGTACCATGTTTCATCTAAGTAAACTTCTGCATAACCCAGTTGTCGATAATACTCTATATTCCGTAAATACGAGGAACGCCACATCCGTATTCGTAATGATTCCATTGCTGCTGGTTGAGATCCATGAATTTTATATTTAAACTCCATAGAATGTAATAGTTCCATTAAAGTATTTCTCTGATACGGAAACTCATGTTGGGTAGCTTGTGTTTTATTACGCATTGCATTGAGAAGTTTATTTGATGTTGGAGCTATTTTATTTTTGATTTATATTATATGGAACACAAAAGCCACAATATACATATGAACTTGTTCTCGGAGCACCGACTTAGATCTGTCAACAGCGCTGGCTTACCAAGAATCAGCCGCATGTTTCCAGACTGAAACACCTGACGCCTCCCGCTCAAGGTAGGTGCAAGTGGCTCTCATTTGAGCGGACGTACTATATACTTCGTTCCATAATGTTTGATAGGAGAAGTAAATATTGCCGGCAGAGGAAGAGAGAAGCATAATATTTGCTATTCAACCAATGATAGTCTCATTACAAGCTTGTTTTGAAGGTAAGAGGAGGTAGAACGCTTCAGACCGCGGCCGTGGCTATGGGACAACAGTGTGTATGTCCTCGCATATTTTACAATCGTCCACAATGATGACAAATTCCTTGAGCTTCTCAATGAACTGGGTCAATCTGTTAGGCCTACATTCACAGTAATACTGAAGAAGACCAATTGAAAATTCATCACATTGATCTAATGCAGTGATATCAACTGATGCCCATAGGAGCAAGCGCGCGCTTTAGAGCCCAGGAGAGCCTGAGCGCTTTACAGCGGAAAGGAAAGAAACAGACGAAAGAGGTAGTATATGCCGCTTGTTCGAGCTATATACAGGGATGGCCAGCACTGATTCAATGGCTAAAGGGAAAATTATTTATTAAAACTGTATCCATGTTAATTTTTAGACTTGTCTGAGAAGTATAAGTGCATTATAAGAATGTAAGTTTTAATTTTAATGCTCATTTTTCACAAGTTTGCTTTTTTATTCAAAGGGAATATTTTCTCAACTCTTTTTTTTTTTTATAGAAAAGTGACATTTTCAGTTATAGGCCTACTTATTTAGTAGCCTTACAGAATGTTTTCGTAAATCTAATATACCGTAAATACGTATTACTGAAGATAGTGTTTTGAAAATTTTGATAATATTCGCATGGATTTTGTTTGTAAGGAAATGAATTAACAAAGCAACTAGTGTTACATAATAATTAAAAGATGCATGCCCACGTGTTGTAAAAATGTCAGCTCTATAGCTTGAGCATATTTCGAGAAAATAATTTAATATTCTGATGATAGGAAGTTGCTCACCAATTTTACCTTAAAAGCATAATGCGATAAGGGTTTTGTTATGGAATATTAGTTGCACTTAAAACATATACAGCACCTAGGTAACTTTACTTTATACTGTAATATTGTTTTGATTGGTTTATTGCTTACTTTTATAAGGCTAAAGGTACCATCAATATCAATGACAACTTATCATGTCATACTCAATCTCTTTTTTTTTGGGGGGGGATATTACTTTTTTATGAATGATGTGTTTCATCCATTTAGTAAGTATAGTTGTACTACTATTGAATTTATGTGAATATTCCTTCTTAACTCTTTATTATGTTATTAACATTTAAAACACAACAGCAATATTAAGAAATTGGTATTAGTACTTTTGTTTTACAGACAATATAAATAATATCAAACGGAAAGAAGCCATATAAAAATAAGGACATAAAATTTCACGTTCCGTCTGAAGTTTGTGCACCACTGTTTTATAACCCAACAGGCTGCTTATTTATAACACAACCCTTGCTCTTTCCATACTTAGCGCTTGATGCCCGCGCACGACGTCAAGGTCAGAAAAATGCGCTTGCTTTGACATCACTGATCTAATGCTTTCAATCACTTCAATCTACATGTACCACAATTAGCCAATGAAGCAAACAACTTTACGGCCTTAAGTTCAATTAATTACTGTACACACCTTTTACTACTTTTTGTTTATAAAATCACGTTCACTCACATTATGCCAACATCTGTTTAATTTAATTGGAATTTCCCTACACATGTTTAATGTGTTTCAGCAAATCAACCCTATTCAAATTAACGTCGACCCAGACGAGTGTAAACAAGGTTCTCTGAAAAGGTTTTGCGTAGTATTACGTCACAAGATCCTCCGGCTTGAATAAAGGGCGTTGCCGGAAACTAGGAATGTAACTGTTGTGTTGCAGGTACAAAATGAACATCACATAGACTCAGACTAAATGATGCTGAGGACATGTGTCTGTCAGTTTTAAGCTCAGTCGAATTTCCGAGATGTATTATACGAAATTGTGAGCTTTAAAATACACTTAACTTTACATACAAGGTAAAAAGAGACGAACCTGAAATGTTTCCCATGCAGATAATATATACTTGTACAAGGACATAATTTTATTTTTACTAACATTTTTAATATTAACTTGCCTATACCTCTGGATCAACGCCGTTTGCTACCCCCTTCCACGACTGGAGTTCGATGATACTGGCGTAATATACAAACAAATCACTTTACTAGGTATAGGAGGGAAGAAAAGTAGTTCATCCATTTACGTAAACTAGGAAATATTGCGCTTTTGAGTTTGATCATTTTCATTAGGTTTTTGTTTAATCAAAATACAGTACAGTATTAACAATGAGTGTTTTTACTCACGAACTGAGCTGTCCATGTGGACATATTCATTATGCAGTGTATATTATACTGTCTACAGCACATTAGCGTACAATATAGAGAATGAAGTTAAATTGAAAAATAATCATAATATGGATATTTAAACACATTTTTGAAAATGGTGGCCGTTCATTTGGATACAGGCTTCAGTTCTAATGTGCATATTATCGCACTATAGACTATTCTATCTAATTCCAATTACCAGTTTCGTCCTTCGTACTAGTAACTCATGTTGAAATAATTCTGTACCTACTCTATAAAAGAGTACCTTACGTACTGTAAATTCAATCTTCACTTCTGCCCGATCCGAAAATATAAAATTACTCAGACATACTATCTACTGTCCGTCCAAGTGGTTATGTCGTTGGGTCGTAGAAAGGGAGCAAATCACTTGACGGTTAATTACTTAACAAGGCCCTTTTATTTAAGTTATTTTAAACAGTTGTATAATATTACGTAGACGTCCAATTCCTAACAGAAATTAATGTTCTCAGAAAAGAGATAAGACAGCCCAGCCACTAGCTGGCGAATAAAAGCTGGTGGGGGAAACCGGGATACGATGTAGGCAAATGGACGACAGTACCTGTGCGAAAATGATTCAATATTCAAAGCTCTTTGCTCACTGGAAAACGCGAACATATTTTTGGAACGTACTGTTTACTATGACCGTAAGACACTATGACTGTATATGCGGTCTTGGATCTGTGTGGAGGACGGTAAACTTCATTAGTAGAAGGGATGGGAGTGAAGTACATTCAAAAACTCAGGTACAATAAAAATTGAAGTAAAAATAAAATTATGTCAATGTACAAACAAATCCGAAGAGCTATATGCTAACGTTGAAAACGCGTTTTAATATGACTATTACACTTTTACTACGTCATACTACTTTTGACCAATAAAACGGTACAAAACGACGTCTTTCAACCAATCATGGCTGTTTATCGCACAATTGTATCGCGTCCCTAGCATTTGTTTAATTTTATCGCTTCCCTAGCATTTGTTTGTTTTTATCAATACCCTAGCATTTCTTTCTTTCTTTGCCAACATTTCAAACTGCACTGGTCTGGACGTCAAAAAACAGAAAATTACAAGCCACTCCAGTCGATGCACAGCAGTTTCAAATATGACTCGTATTGCCATTCAAGAACAAGAATTAATAAAGATCACTGATCATAGCAGTGCATCTTCCCTGAAACTCTATTTAGAAATAAATTAAGAGCACCATTCGGAAGTCCTGAATAAGTTGAGGAATACACCATGTAGGCCTACATCAACGAGTTCTACTTCTTTTACGCACACGTCCAATATAACATCAACTGAATCACCAACCACTAAAACACTTAAATTTGAAAATTTTACTTTTAATAATTGTTCCTTTTAAAATTATTCAGGTTTATTTTTTATTTCATCATCCTTAATTAAACCTTTTCTTGTTTATTTCATCATCACTAATTGAAACTTTTCTGACACTTGTTTATTTTATTTAGGTTATGTTATAGCTTCTGCTATATGATATTATGGATAGTCACGTATCAGAGATTATTTAATACTAAGATTTATTGAAAATCATGCGTCAAGTGACGATGATTACTGGGATCCGGATAATTGAAGTGGAATACAGTTGTTTTAATTAAAATGAAACTGAATCAACAAAGCCTTCTTGACTAGTACAAATGGTGCCCATATACAAACTTATTAATAAAGGTAAAAAAACGTACACAACTGTGTGAAAATACGTGTAACAAAGTCAATTTCCTAACTGAGTACAATTAAAAGTTATCAGAGCACAAAATGTTGGTACTCTTTTTCGGAAACCCTGTATGTCCCACCATATATTTGCGATCGTCACCGTAGGCCCTACATATTTACAGTTAATGTTTTTGCATATGAAGATACTTATGGCCAATATTACACATCCGACTTCTAGCGTTTTACTGTTGTAATTATTTGTTTGTTGATTTACATTTTAATGCGGTAATTACAGGAACATATTTGCAGATGAAGAAGCTCAATGTTTATTTTTAATTTTACTATAACATTAGGCGCTCATAGCAACTGTATAAGACTGACGCTCATTCTGGAGGCCTAATTAGGGGCTGGGTGGCAATTTGCACAGAAATTACTATTCATACCTAAAAAAGAAGATTACTTCGGAAGCCCAAAAGATTTCTCGCATAATGAAAGAAGAACTGAATTTGTACAATATGGTTTATTAAACCTGCGCTTAGCAGAGCATAAGAGGCACTACGTTAGCGTCTAACTGGACGAAATATAAATGCTTTTGTTAATTCTTAATACTATATCTTTGACGTGATTATGCGTTTATTAGAGTAACAAACAGAACTAATGTCACATTTTCTGTGCAACAGGAAGGAGCATCATCATGCAGTGATGACGTAATACCGCATTCGCAATAGGTATGCTGTTGTACTAAAAAGATTGACCACCAATGATCGGAAAACTCCTCACTGCATTTACAATCAGACCTCAAGCTTGATTGGGTGAGTGACTATATAATTTCTTGTTGTAAAGATAGTAGAACAGGTTTGACATGACTAAGCTTGGCTTATAAAATTGTTACTGAAGGAGGAGTCCATTATGTGTCGAAAAGGAGTCATTCTAGCGCATATAAAGAAACAGAGCGTCTTAAAAAAAATATATATATATCAACCTCGATGCTACGTGGAAATAGGGGTTCGCTTGCATGTCTTGACCTCATTGGGGATTGAGAATATGAACAAAAGACTGAATTGTTCTTCTTCAAGGCGAGACAACTTAGAACATCAGCTGTTGCAGTTTATGATGCAATCTGACGAAGGGATAATTTTAAATATTAAATTATACACTTCTATGTCTACCAATAAGTTAGGTTAGGGTATATGATATAGCTCTTTGTCTATGTCGATGAAGTGAATACTTTAGGAAAAAATCTACAAACGATTAAGGAAAACACGGGAATTTTACTTGAAGCAAGTAAAGCGATAGGTTTAAAAGTATATCTCGAAAAAACGAAGTATATGCTTATTTCACGTGACCAGAATATTGCACGAAATGGAAATATAAAAATTGGAAATTTATCCTTCGAAGAGGTGGGAAAATTCAAATATCTTGGAGCAACAGTAACAAATATAAATGACACTCGGGAGGAAATTAAACACAGAATAAATATGGGAAATGCCTGTTGTTATTCGATTGAGAAGCTTTTGTCATCTAGTCTTCTGTCAAAAAATCTGAAAGTTAGAATTTATAAAACAGTTATGTTACCGGTTGTTCTGTATGGTTGTGAAACTTGGACTCTCACTTTAAGAGGAGGACAGAGATTAAGGGTACAAATCAAGCTTTCAGGCACGACTGCCTGTAAAGTTGATGTGAATAATTTCGTTGGAAAAATTGCTCCGGGGCCGGGCATCGAACCCGGACCTTTGGTTTAACGTACCAACTGAGCTACTCGGGAATTCTACCAGACACCGACCCAATTTTCCTCTCTATATCCACAGACCTCAAAGTGGGCTGACAACCGTCAAGCAACAAACATTGAGTGCACACTAACTCTGTGTGACTTAAATAACCACAAAATTTTAAATGTTTATAAATAAATTATGGAAAGCTTAAGTCGTTACTGCGTAGAAAGTCTTAGAATTATTAAATTACGGGTACCTAAGCATTAAAACCAATAGAACAGTGTTATTTCACTAACATAACGAATTTAATTGAATGAATTATAATGAGTAACAGTATATTAAGACTTCAGCTTATCAAAATAATATAAAATAAGATTTTTTAGCCTATGAGCTCTTACGTTTTTTTTATGGAAATATACTGTAGAAACAAAATGACGTTCCTTTTAAATTTTTAAAAAAGAAAAGTAAAAGACGCATTGAGAAAACCAATTCTGAAACTATAATAGAGATGAAAGCTCCCCTTCTTTGGTGTCATATAATCTTATTCATGTTAGTCGACTTCACTTTCAGGATTATTTTCATCCAGCACTGTTTCAGAATCCATTATATTTTGAAGAGAACATGTATTTTCTGATTTTCAGAATTACAATGAAATTACATCATTTTTCTTTGGCTATTACACTTTTACTACGTCATACTACTTTTTACCAATAAAACGATACAAAAGGGCGTCTTTCAACCAATCATGACTGCTTATCACACGATTTTATCGCTCCCTAACATTTGTTTAATTTTATCACTTCCCTAGCATTTGTGTTTTTATCACTACCTTAGCATTTGTTTCTTTGTTTGACAACATTTCAGACTGCAAATTCTATAAGGTACTATAAAACATGCTTTGCGATCGTCATTTGTTTCCCGCATAGGCAGACGACTGAAAATGGCGGCTCCTTTAAAACATTTTGGTGAAGCTAACATTAGTGAAATATAATTTTAGTAAGCCAATCAATATATATTTTATTGTATTAGAGTACTTTATTTCTTCTATCTTTATATGCTTTCTTCTGTTTTTATCACCTTTCTACCATTTGTTTCTTTGTTTGCCAACATTTCAAACTGCAAATTCTTTACGGTACTATAAAACATGCTTTGCGATCGTCATTTGTTTACAGCATGGACAGTCAACTGAAAATGGCGGCTCCGTTCAAACGTTTTGGTGAAGCTAACATTAGTGAAATAGAATTTCAGTAAGTCAATTAATATTTTATTGTATTAGAGTACTTTATTTCTTCTAATCTTTATATACTTTCTTCTAATCGTGTAGTCAATTAAATCCTACTCGAGTTTTGATTTTCTCTGGATACATCTAAACCTCTAGTGAGAGTACTGTTAATAATTTTAATTCAGGACGAGGGGGACTTTTTAGATTACATTCTTCTTTTGGTGGTAGGCCTACCTATATAATATCCTACTGAAAAACTGAATGGCTGGAAAACGGTATTGTAAGTATACGATACTGCCAAAGACGATGTATAAAACATGAGTGTAACATATTTTTATATTGAGAATTTTGAGTCTTTGATGAATATTGTTGCACGATCTAGCCTGGAAGCAGATGCGCTACCACCGAACTAACCCGGTGTACTCCTTTGCATTATCACCGGTAAATTAACACGAAGATATTGAATAACAACATGAGCCATCCAATAATGCGGGAGAGACTGGTTATGATTAACTGCAAATCTAAAATCACTTTTCGATCTCTGCGATTCTGGAACCGAATACATTAGCTAAAATTTCGAAATCCTCTTTCTTTTTTTTCTTTTTTTATTTCAGTCGGTTATTTTACGACGCTTTATCAACAGCTTAGGTTATTTAGCGTCTGAATGAGATGAAGGTGATAATGTCGGTGAAATGAGTCCGGGGTCCAGCACCGAAAGTTACCCAGCATTTGCTCATATTGGGTTGAGGGAAAACCCCGGCAAAAACCTCAACTTGCCCCGACCAGGAATCGAACCCGGGCCACCTGGTTTCGCGGCCAGACGTGCTAACCGTTACTCCACAGGTGTGGACTCCTCTTTCTTAGATTATCTAATAATTTTCCAGAGGAAAAGTAATATTTATACACAGTACAACGAAAATGTTTGCAACCGTGTAAATCTCCTAGTATACTTTTGTTGGCTCAATAATAATTTCTCTACATATTTCGAATAGGTCTAATTATAAAATAAAACCATGTATAGATCTAGAAGAAGTATGTAACAGAGTTACATTATTTTTTTAATTCAGTATGTTCAATATTTTAATTCCTAAGGCCGTCGTAACCATAGCATTCCCTCGTCCTAAATCAATACATAGTATGTGCGTAATTTGTGGCCAATGATTTTAAGTAAACATTTACATAAATCAAAACTTGAGTGAAGCAAGGTACCCGCGTGAGAGAGCAATCACAGCACAACCGCCGCGGGACTCCATTACAGCGGAATTGTTATGCATTGCATTGACACCAGCGCCCTTCGGCGTCATGGCGGACGTAACATTGGATGGTGTCGTTACAGTCCAGACGAATACACCTTTCGCTGTGGAAAGTGCACACCTACATGAATTAACCCATCACATACTGTCGCCGAAGGGATTTTCACAGAATACGTTGTTACCAAACAGATAAAATAAATTCTCCCTATGCGGTGAGATCATTTCCAATTAACTGTACCAGATTAAACCTCTTGCTGAAACAAATACTATAGTAGAGGTAACCAGAAGTTAGGTACACGAAAGGAATATTGATCGTATACATTTATGCTTTTAGACGTAGAAATACGTAGGCCTACGAGTTCATAAGTTTCGTCCAGTACTAGGGCGCCATCCCAGAAAGTCGACCGACACATTTTCAGGCGACTTTTGAAGCGCATAAAATTTATAAATTATAAGACATACTAGTGGCTTGTGCAGAAAATGCTGCAAACTAAGTTCGTAGACGTTCAAATAAACATTTTTCAGATTTATTTTCAATGAAGAATACCAGACATTCGGAAAGTTATTTGGTTCCATAACAATGAAAGATACTCTCTCTCGAGCCAATACTGAATAGAACCACGCATATAAATATCTACACCACACCGCCATTAAATATATGAAAAAGACCTAACCCCACTTGATTAATAATTATAAAAATATTTGATTTTTAATAATATTATTATCTTACGTAAGTTTTATAGCTTTCAGTATCATATACTATATATACTATATAGCCGCCACTCAGTAAAATATAGAAATCAAAATCTAATTTAAGTTATTCTCTACATCTACTTACATAACCCCAAAACGTTTCACTTTCATATAATCAATATAGCATTAATATGCATAATTAATGAAAACTAGTCACATGGCATTAACTACAATAATATTTCATTTCTAATGGTAATAATGTCATCAAACCACCTCAAGATTTGTAGCTTTTAATATCCAATACACAGCTGTACCCAGAAAATTACACACCACAGAATCGAACCTGTAAATTATTTTTAGTAAGTTAAGTTTTAATAACCAATTTAATTTGAGTTCTAAATATGTCAGCATTCTTGCAGATCATGGCCTTCGTGTAATATTGTTTACTGTAGTGTGTTTTTTGTTTTATTCTGAAATGCAACACGGCCGACTTGATGCTCTCTTCGCTTCTCCTTTACAAAAAAGCGAAGGGAATATGCTATTAGCTAGTTCTCAAAACTGACGACAGATGGATTTTGGAAAATAGGAAAATTATGTTTAAAAATTGACATTTCACTGAAAACTACTATTTTTCCGAAAAACTTTGAGTTCCAAGCTTCAAAATGAGGGGTCATTTATTAAAATCCCTCCAGCCGTTTTCCCGTAATTTCCATTACCAGTTCAAATTATATATATAGATTATTCCAATGAAGTAAACGAGTACAGAAGAAATATCAATGCATTCAACGTGACCTTGAGTTAGAGCGGGTGACGTCATCTAGTGATACACAGGAGGAAGGAATTTGAGGTACGAATTGGAGGGTAGCGCGTCAGCCAAGACAGTGTAATTCGAGAATGCGAAACGATAGAACGTTCGCAGTGATGTCATATGATTCGTATCGAACCAGGCTACGAAGGCTATGATTCAAATTCAGCAAGAATCAGGAATCACCAAGTTAAATGGAAAAATCTGAGTGAAACTGAGTGAAGACAGAAAATTGATAACATCGAGGTAAATGCAGCGAAAATGAGAGCGGCCGTATAAGCAACACACACCTTACATTCAACAGCCCATCCCGAGAGACGTATTTACGCATAAAACTTGTGATTTTGTCTCCAATATGGCGTGCTTCATTTTTTTTTTGAAACTGATGCTTGTGAAAAATAGTTCTCCGCTACTAGACATTTATTTTTTAATATGATATCACTGTAATGTTAATACTGAACATAGAATAGCTAAGAAGTGTACACGACCTTTAAGTTGTTTTTGTTTTGTGCATAACCTGATTACAAAGCTATAATACTTCACGCTTATGTCACTGATTCAGGATAAAGAATGCAACAACTATATGGAATGAAATGTAGGATATCTCATTAAAAACATATCTTTGTATTACTACGAATTTCTGTAACACACTTTATAGTTGTCAATTACTTCAAACGGTAGTTTTTGGTCTTTGGACGTTTGAGATGAGCAGGGAATGTAACACGTATGGACGATTCCAGAAATGCATATAGAGTCTTAGTTGGGAGGCCGGAGAGAAAAACACCTTTGAGAGACCGAGACGTAAATGGGAGGATAATATTAAAATGAATTTGAGGGAGTTGGGATATGATGCTAAGGACTGGATTAATATTGCTCAATATAGGGACTGATGACGGGCTTATGTGAGGGCGGCAATGAACCTCCCTGATTCTCTAAAAGCTATAAGTAAGTACTAAGTAAGTATTATAATCAAAGCTCGGGACTTGTGTATTTGCACGTGGCTAAGCGACCGGACTTCAATGTCAACAAACTCCCGCTTCCAGCACGGAGGTACTGCCAGGTCTGCTATAAAAGTGTTTCTGGCTGGAACAACATATTGATAGTATTATTGTAGGTTGAAACATGTAATTTTATAGCATAAAATATATCAAATTTACTGTTCTGCTTTGTACATTTTATTACAGTGTATGACTACGTACATTTGAAGATTTTCGAACCCATAACTTCTTCGTCTGTTAGTTAAATATGATTTGAAACGAAAAAAAAAAATTACTTCCACGTCATATGAAGTGACGGAAGCAAACTTAAAATACTGAATGTTTTCACTGTCACTGTTTTCTGTTCGATTTTCAGCAGTTGATAGCTGATTTCGTATCTGAGAAAGATAAGTATGTATATCCTAAATTGTTCTCGAAAATAGTTTTCATTTTGTGTGTCACTACTGGGGCAGGTCCCTCTACGACTTGATCCATGGCTATGGACAAATTTCCCACCAATTTAAGGGACTGCAATATCTTTCAATGAATGCCCGCTTCCAGCCTCTAGTCTGTGTGTGACACAACTTACAAAATATAAACTCTGCATTCGAAGAAAATAATGTATCTCCTCCGAATTCCTCCAAGAAATGTTGTACCAAAAAAAAAAAAATGTATTTTCAAACTTCTATTTTACCCATTCGAATAACACTTTTTAATTCCTCGAACAGGCCGTTTATCTATAATTCTCTGAATGTCATTGGCTTTGGCATGACACAGTTTCTTCGTCCGTCTTCCTGCCATTCGATGTGACCACTTTCTTAGTACATACGACTGTCCCTGAACATTTGTAGCGTGAGCTTTGTGTACGTTGCACCTGTAACCTTACTCATGTATACGACACACAAGTCCCCAAGTTCCGAACTTTGATTATAATACACAACTCTTCAAACGGTACCGGTACCTATATTTCGAAGATCACTTACACAACAAGCTGAGGCAAAAACGCGATTAGACGCCAAAATATGGAAATGCCAATGCCGCCTCTACAGTACGAAAGCGAGAGCTAAGCTAATTGAAGAAAGGAACGATCACAGATTCCAAATGACATGTGATTTCAGAAGAAGAAAATTGCAAGATATAAAACAATATTTGAATAGGAAACGAGACATCAGATGGAAATTATAAATATTTATATTGAAGAGAGAAGAGAAAGCACAAACCAGAGGGAATTCGTATACAATAAAAGAAAAGCTCAAGACTGTAATATGTAGGCCTACTATTGCTGAATATTCCCTATGGAACCATGGATTTTCTCCATTGATCTAATACACCTCTGGCCGTGCTATATCCCTGGGGTTTATTCAGCCTCTAACAGAAGTGAGTACCAGGGATATTTCATTCAATGTAAAAACAGTGAATACGTAGAAATGACATCCGTATTAAGCCTTAAGATTACGTACATCATACTTAATTATTAACATTCATGTTATTTATATGTATAAACTTTTAAAAATTGTAAAAGTGCCCTCGTCTTATAGAAAAAGAATTTACCGGGCTGCGGCCTCTGAAAACTTGAGAACTACTCCTCTAGATTGAGTGGAATGATGCTAAAGACAATGGTAATAAAATGTACTTATTGTGGATGTTCTGCGTGCTGTTGAAGTATGTAGCTATAAATAAAATGCATTTGTTTCTGTGTGATAAAACTCTATCACAGAATGCGATGCTTGCATGAAAGCAAGGATGTAAGAAACCGGTTCCGTTGTCTATAAGAAGAAGCGTTGTCTTATACCGTACATAAAAACTACTCATACGATTTCTTCAGTCGATACGTTCCAACGCGGAAAATGCGTTGCTGAAAATACAGTACGTCTTTCTTAATTCAGTTCAGTAACTCACTAACGCAGATTGATAATGCAAAGAACCAGAGGAATTGTGTTGCCTGCTTAGTGAAAATGATAGTTAATAAGGAAATTCCACGCATTGTGTCCTGCACCGGGCTTAGAGGGGACAATTAACAGGGAATAGTCAACGCGATGTCCGTGAAATAGTAATTTTGTGGCTCTGTGACAATGCTGGTGACTTAGGTTTGACTCGCTCTGTATTTCTTTACAGACTTTGGCACTGAAATTAATAGCTAATACGCTCTTAGATGCTTACATAAGAGGAAGAGACGCACGAAACAATCGAGGGCGTGATTGGATGCTCGAGATTACGCAAAATGTTGATCGTCAAGAAGAAATGTAAACTACCGGTATACAGTAAAATCCCTCGTAACCGGCACCCAAATAGCCAACAATACCAAAACAACGGCACTTTCGGATAGGCCACGAAAAAGAATTAAATCTGCCGCATTGCCACAATCTGGGCTCTCAGTTTTGCCACATTAGGAAGTTGGGAGGAATTTTTATTTTCAGTGAATATTCGAACCTAAAATTAGTGTATTATTTGTGTTGTGTGAAGTGTTTTAATAAAGAAAATCCACACAGTTTTTATGTTTATTCAGTTATGTTCAGGCCGTCAGTGTTACCACATTAGGAACGTCGCACAAACTTTAATTTTCATTGAATATTCAAACCTAAAATTTGTGTATTATTTTTGTTGTGTTGTGTTGTGTGTTCTAATAAAGAATATTCACAGAGTTTTTTTGTTTATTTAGTTATGTTCGAGCCGTCAGTGTTGCCACATTAGGAAGATCGAACGAACTCTCATTTTCAGTGAATATTCAAACCTAAAATTAGTGTATTATTTGTGTTGTGTTGTGTTATCTGTTTTAATGTAGAAAATTCACACAATTTTTTTTTGTTTAGCTATGTTCGCCCCATCAGTGTTGCCACATTAGGAACATCGCACGAACTTTCATTTTCAGTGAATATTCGAATCTAAAATTTGTTCATTATTTGTATTGTGTTACGTGTTTTAATGAGAAAATTCACACAGTTTTTATGTTTATTTAGTTATTGTATTGTATTTATTAACATTCTATGGTATTCATACATGCTTAATGCTATTATAAAATCTTAATTTATAGTCACAGTCTAGATGAAATATATATATATATATATATATATATATATATATATATATATATATAGACGAGATTTACAATATAGTCTACTAGTACAACACAAAGTTTTAGTATCAATTTCATGAAGTGTTATTGAATGTCATAAATTCACCTACAGAATAGAAGGCGTGAGAAATTAGGTACTTCTTTAATTTGGCCCTAAATAAATTTATGTTTTGAGTTTCATTTTTTATATCGATAGGGAGGCTATTAAAAATTTTTACTACCATATAACGCACTCCTTTTTGATAGCACGATAGACCTGCCGATGGAGTATGAAAGTCATTTTTTGATGTGTATTCATGCTATGAACTGTTGAATTAGTTACAAAGTTTTCACGATTACATACGAGGAAGATTATTAATGAAAATATATACTGACAAGCCATGGGCATTATTTGTAGTTTCTTTAAAATAGCCCTACACGATTCCCTAGATTTGGCAACTACTATTATTCTAATTACTCTTTTTTTGTAATAGAAATAATAGTTATGTTCAGGCCGTCAGTGTTGCCACATTATGAAGTTCACACGAAGTTTCATTTGCAGTGAATATTCTAACCTAGAATTAGTGTATTATTTGTGTTGTGTGATGTGTTTTAATAAAGAAAATTCACACAGTTTTTATGTTTATTCAGTTATGATAAGCAAGTGATAGAGAAATAAGCTTCACTTCGATGCAGTTTCAACATTTGGCAACATGACGTACGAGCTTTTTTTTATACTATACCGGTATTTATATAATTATCCGGCAAAATCTCGTATCCGGAACTAGCCTGGTCCCTTTGGTGCCAGTTAAGAGAAATTCTACTATACATGAATCAGTAAAAACTGTAGTTAGTGTAGGCTAATTTAAACTATAATCGAATTTAATGGGAAATTATTATATTAAATAAATAATAACGGTTAGTAGAAATGATAATAGTCGAATGTGACGATAATGAGAGCTCCATTCTGCTTTGCAGAACGATATGAAATGATCAGTAGTTTGAAAATGAATCATCCTCTCCATCAATCACAAGGTTTAGTGTGAGAAGGCATTTATTGATATTTACTGTGGTATAAATTTCCTCTTCAATGCATTTTTCAGTTTACACAACAGCTTTTCGTCCCTCAGCGCACGAGTGCGACACATTTCGTAACAAGTCAATTATGTGCACATGTTGTAATTGTGTTTTGTCTGGACTACTAAAACTTGGCGATGACGTCATTTTAGGCCGTATTTCCGGAAGGTGTTAAAATGTGGTCGACAACAGCGCCACTGCGCAATGCCATAAACTAATGCACATCCCACGGAAAGTGAATGGACGAGCTGGAGGGAAGTCATACATATTCCAGGGTCTGACTTCAGTTTTATGACATTTAAAATTCTCTTTGTGTATGTGACTAATGTAAACATGCATATCCTTTCCTTTTACTAAAGCACTATACTTTTTATGGTCCCGCAACTTAGCTTTTGGTGTAAAGCAACACGACTTAGACTAGCTTTACAAAACGAGTGCTGGTTCGAGCCTTCATGAAGGAAGAAATTTCATCATCAAATTTCGGCCAGTGTATGTGATCGGTACTCACCCAGCATCGTGATGAATTTGGGAAGCTCTGATAGAAAGCGATAGGTTTGGAAGTAAATCCCGAAAAGACAAAGTATATGATTATGTCTCGTGACGAGAATATAATACGAAATGGAAATATAAAAGTTGGATATTTATCCTTTGAAGAGGTGGAAAAATTAAAATACCTGGGAGCGACAGTAACAAATATAAATGATACTCGGGAGGAAATTAAATCCAGAATAAATATGGGAAATGCGTGTTATTGTTCGGTTGAGAAGCTTTTATCATCCAGTCTGTTGCCAAAAAAATCTGAAAATTAGAATTTATAAAACAGTTATATTACCGGTTGTTCTTTATGGTTGTGAAACTTGGACTCTCACTTCGAGAGAGGAACATAGGTTAAGGGTGTTTGAGAATAAGGTGCTTCGGAAAATATTTGGGGCTAAGAGGGATGAAGTTACAGGAGAATGGAGAAAGTTACACAACACAGAACTGCACGCATTGTATTCTTCACCTGACATAATTAGGAACATTAAATCCAGACGTTTGAGATGGGCAGGGCATGTAGTACGTATGGGCGAATCCAGAAATGCATATAGAGTGTTAGTTGGGAGGCCGGAGGAAAAAAGACCTTTAGGGAGGCCGAGACGTAGATAGGAAGATAATATGAAAATGGATTTGAGGGAGGTGGGATATGATGAAAGAGAATGGATTAATCTTGCTCAGGATAGGGACCAATGGTGGGCTTATGTGAGGGTGGCAATGAACCTCCGGGTTCCTTAAAAGCCAGTAAGTAATTAATTTAGTGTCAGGAAATGTAAATTAATAACTCGAATGAACAAAATAGCTCGCGTTCGGGCGCAGTTCAACAATGAATACAGAATTATCAACTTACAGTGCAATACATTAACAATTTAATACTAAGTATGATGTAATAATTTTAATGTAAGTAAGAAATGCGTACAGTAATAAAAAGAAATAACATGAAAATCAGGAAATTATGTCCAAATTAGTGAAAAGACTTAGCATGGAAGTTTCAATTACAATTAATGAAAAAAGGAAACTGATGTAACTTTGTGAACAAGATGTAATTACAGAGGTGTGAAAATTATTAGAATAATCTTAATTTTAAAGGTTTTTTAATAGTTCCTTCACAAATATTAATTGAATTGATGAATATTGGTATAAATGTTAAATGTTATGTTTCATTTAACGACGCTCGCAACTGCAGAGGTTATATCAGCGTCGCCGGATGTGCCGGAATTTTGTCCCGCAGGAGTTCTTTTACATGCCAGTAAATCTACTGACATGAGCCTGTCGCATTTAAGCACACTTAAATACCATCGACCTGGCCCGGGATCGAACCCGCAACCTTGGGCATAGAAGGCCAGCGCTATACCAACTTGCCAACCAGCTCGACTGAATATTGGTATATATAAACTATACTGATGTAGGATATATTTACTACTAACAATGCCGAAAAGCATTGTTGTACATTGATATTTTTCTTATTTTACAATTGTTATGGGAATTCAGAAATTATTATATTATGTTGGCGGAATTGGAAACATAAAAAATTATATGCACAAAACAGATGTATGCGTTCATTTAAACCTTCACAACAATGTAAACGCAAAGAACAATTTATTTAAAGCATTTCTTAATTAATTTTTTATGTTTCCAATTTCGCCAACATAATATAATAATTTCTGAATTCCCATAACAATTGTAAAATAAGAAAAATACCAATGTACAACAATGCTTTCCGGCATTGTTAGTAGTAAATATATCCTACATCAGTATAGTAATATTATATAGGTACCAATATTCATCAATTCAATGAATATTTGTGAAGGAACTATTAAAAAACCCTTTAAAATTAAGATTATTCTAATAATTTTCACACCTCTGTAACATTAAAGTTTGTTGTTTTACTAATCACTAATTGTAGGCGTTAATAATGATATAAAGAATAATAAAGTGTTTAAACCACAGTCCACTCACATCTTACAGGTACTGTTCAAAATTTCCACCATCAGCGTGCGTGCAGCTTTCACATCTTCTAGTCCAATTATGACGAACTCTGGCCAGTAGTCCTTTACTGTTCCGAATTTCTTCCGCGGCCTGGATCATGTCTAAGTACTCACGATTTGTGAACTCTGGCATCTCGTAGTTTTGAAATAAACTAAACTGTATCTCTGTACTTCCAACTGGACACTAATTCAATATAAACATCACAACAGCTGATCAGTTGCGAGTACTAGGCAAATTGTCTGCCGTCCGGACAGCGATGCCAGATTTTTTACCTTCTGTACGTGACTCGACAATCAATGTTTCCAATGTTCCTTCAACCAATTTATTCGAAATCTGTGAATTTTCTAATTAAAACACTGCTGGAACGTGAACATAATATACGATCTCTTCGTTGTTATACAAGAAATTAAACCGTATTTTAAACTATTCGTAAAATTCATGATCGAAATGTCGGCATAAAAGTATTATTTCTTCAAAAACCTCGCAAAAACGAGCAAAGTGGTACTAGACTTTTTTGTTCGTTATATTTTAAGGAATCACATCCTACAATTAATATACTACCTTACCTTCCACTCTGTATACATCAATTAGGAAAAAATTTCAAATTACACCTTCCTCTACCCTTAAAAATGTCTCGAGAAAATAATATACTGTACATAAACAGACCTACCGACACAGAGAATTCTCTATAGTCGTTTAGCTAACGATGCGTTAGTCTTTGCTTTTCGATGTCAAAGAACCTCTTTGAAGGAGTTTCACCACGGTAGTTTCAATGCAAAATTGAAATTTTCTCCTGAAGCTAAAAATGTTATGGAAACCTTTGCTCTTTTAAAGCTGTCAATCATTTATAAAATAAAAGAGGACGTTAGTTAAGCATAAAGATTTCGTTGCGGTCTGGTTGGTCTGCTGCTGGCATTGTACCGCCACAATAGTTCCTGTGAGAGGTCGGACGACCACACCTCGTGCCGTTCGCTAGGCTACATATTCCTGCACGCGCTAATGACTCAATTACAGGAATTAGCTCTCCGTGTTCTCGCTCGACTTGCCTGTCCAACCGACCAAACGTACAAAATATAGTCAACGCCTCGAAATCTATACTAATAATAAATCTGTAGCCAAAATGTTTATGGTAATTTTCGATTTTCGAAAAATAATTGGTGTTAACATGTATAATTAACCATCCTGAAACCGAAAATCACTTTTTTGAAATTTTTGTTTGTCTGTCTGTCTGGATGTTTGTTACCTTTCCACGCAATAATGGCTGAATCGATTTATATGAAAATTGGAATATAAATTAAGTTCATTGTAACTTAGATTTTAGGCTATATGGCATTCAAAATACTTTATTTAAAAGGGGGGTTATAAGAGGGCCTGAATTAAATAAATCGATATATCTCGCTTATTATTATTGATTTTCATGAAAAATGTTACATAACAAACGTTTCTTTAAAACTAATTTCCGATAAGTTTTATTCTATGCAAAATTTTGATAGGACTGCTATTGAATGAGGTAAATCAGTTTCAAAATTTCAATTAAAACGCCATCTAAGGCGGTGTAATGAAATAAAAAACAAATGCCTTCGTCTATAAGAGACCTGGGACAACAACAATCGAAAGCTATGAAAAATAGCCTACAGAGAATGTTTCTGTGTTTGTATGAAGTAATATCGGAAGCTAAATTAACCGATTTGTATAATTAATTATTAATTCACCATTGGAAAGTGTAGTTTCTCTAGATGGACATAATGCTATAATGTTATTACAGTAACTTCTGAGTGAATCGAGGACAGGTAAGATTAAAATAGCCTCTCATGTACAGCAAACTTGATAGGCTATTCTGTACATTTGTTTCCTGTATTTAATAAAATAATTTTTATGACCAAATGAGTGGTCTCTGGATCAAAATGATCGCATTTTAATTTTTGTAATACAATTTAAATTAAGTAACATAATAAACGATTTATCCTTCTATCAAACACGAATGTTCCCTGGATCAAATGTCCTATTTTAATTATGTAATTACTTTATTGTCTTTATTACTAACGGGTGCAGCGGAGCGCACGGGTTCGGCTAGTCTATACTAATAATAAATCTGTAGCCAAAATGTTTATGGTAATTTTCGATTTTCCAAAAGTAATTGGTGTTAACATGTATAATTAACCATCCTGAAACCGAAAATCACTTTTTTGAAATTTTTGTTTGTATGTCTGTCTGTCTGTCTGGATGTTTGTTACCTTTTCACGCGATAATGGATGAACCGATTTATATGAAAATTGGAATATAAATTAAGTTCATTGTAACTTAGATTTTAGGCTATATGACATTCAAAATACTTTATTTAAAAGGGGGGTTATAAAGGGGCCTGAATTAAATAAATCGAAATATCTCGCTTATTATTGATTTTCATGAAAAATGTTACATAAAAAAAGTTTCTTTAAAACGAATTTCCGATAAGTTTTATTCTATGCAGAATTTTGATAGGACTGATATTGAATGAGGTCAATCAGTTTCAAAATTACAATTAAAACGCCATCTAAGGCGGTGTAATGAAATAAAAAACAAATGACTTCGTCTATAAGAGACCTGGGACAACAACAATCGAAAGCTATGAAAAATAGCCTACAGAGAATGTTTCTGTGTTTGTATGAAGTAATGTCGGAAGCTAAATTAACCGATTTGTATAATTCATTATTATTTCACCATTGGAAAGTGTAGTTTCTCTAGATGGACATAATGCTATAATGTTATTACAGTAACTTCTGAAACATGTAGGAAGTAATATAAAGTTTACACATTAAAACTAAATGATATGTCAATCTTCATTAAACTATGGTTGCATGTAATAACAATTAAGAAACATGTTAAAGGTTATTGTCATTGCACCAAATGATTGCTCTCTGGATCAAAATAAC
The DNA here is from genome assembly GCF_040183065.1 of Periplaneta americana. NCBI lineage: Eukaryota > Metazoa > Arthropoda > Insecta > Blattodea > Blattidae > Periplaneta > Periplaneta americana. Next base: position 151,754,361 of record NC_091122.1, read on the forward strand.
CGCATTTTAATTATTTAAATACAATTTAAATTAAGTAACATATTAAACGATTTATCCTTCTATCAAACACGAATATTCCCTGGATCAAATGTCCTATTTTAATTTTGTAATTACTTTATATTTATTTCTAACAGGTGCAGCGGAGCGCACGGGTACGGCTAGTGAACCAATAATTCAGTTGAAAAGCTTTAAATATTTCTCTCTGAATATTAGTTTTTATTCAATTCGGTATTTAACTATTTTTAGTCATTAAATTTTTGTGTATATGAAACATGAAATCAATCACAGAATGCAATTTCGTGCAGGGTTAGTTTTTTCACTTACACGAAATGTTTCGTTTTTTAAATTATTCATTATGGATGCTGCAGGCTTTTGTAAACAAGAGAGAAATTAATTAATTTATTCGAAAATATACAATGGGACCTGTAATTTCTCAGTTTTAGTAAAGGCTAGTTCACAATAAACCACGAACGGAAACGACAACGAAAACGAAAACGGAAATAATGTTAAATACGCTTATTTCGACAATATTTCCGTTCTCGTCGTTTCCGTTCCCGGTTTATTGTGGAGTAGCCCTATCTGTGAGTGAACTTTCGTTCATTCACAGTATTCTGCCCAAGGTCAGGTCTTTCACTGCAAACCCAGCATTCTCCAATCTTTCCTGTATTCCTCCTTCGCCTTTCTCTCTGCATATAATTCATATACTCTGTCTTATTGCTGTATATCATCTGATATCTTCGTCTGCCCTGAACTCTTCTCCCGTTCACCATTCCTTCCAGTACATCCTTCAGCAGACAGTTTCTCCTTAACCAGTAATCCAACCAATTCCTTTTTCTGTTCCTGATCAGTTTCAGCATTATTCTTTCTTCACCGACTCTTTCCAAAACACCTTCATTTATTATTTTGTCTGTCCATTTCACAAGCTCCATTCTTCTCCATATCCACATTTCAAATGCTTCTAGTCGCTTTCTTCACTTCGTCATAATGTCCATGTTTCTGTCCCATACAACACCACACTCCACACAAATCACTCCATTTGTTTCTTCCTTAGTTATTTTTCTAGAGATCTATTAAAAGCTTCCTTTGCTATTGCTATTCTCCTTTTGACTTTCTGGCAGTTGTCATCTCCTCGTATGCCAGACACGACTTACAGACGTGGACAAATTATTAGCCTAAAATGTCTTTCTTGGAAACATAATATAATTCGACATATCAACTATCAGTATAATTCACAGAGTCTCTATTGTTGTAAATATGATTGTTTACATCTTCTGGTATATTTTTCCAATGATTAAGTATAGTTTGTCTGGCTGTTTTGGTATTACTGGTGTTTTAAGTATATACTGCAGAAGATATTCAACAGTCTGTTCTCCCATGGCCTGCAAGAAGACCGGACATGAACGAAATTGAAAATCTGTGATCTATACTGAAGAAGAAAGTGAACAAAAGAGAGGTTTACAACAAAACATGGACTCATTTAAGCACTGTCTGATACCTGGCTAAATGATGCTGACATTCAAAGAAAGTGTCAAACTTCGGTTTCCAGCATCCCTGACAAAATCAACGTGTTAATAAAGAATAAGGGAATGTTCACAAAACCTCAAGACTCAATTTTCTGTTCATTTTTTAGTAGGTTATTTTACGACGCTTTATCAACATCTGAGGTTATTTAGCGTCTGAATGAGATGAAGGTGATAATGCCGGTGAAATGAGTCCGGGGTCAAACACCGAAAGTTACCCAGCATTTGCTCATATTGGGTTGAGGGAAAACCCCGGAAAAAAACTTCAACCAGGTAACTTGCCCCGACCGGGAATCGAACCCGGGCCACCTGGTTTGGCGGCCAGACGCGCTGACCGTTACTCCACAGGTGTGGACTTTCTGTTCATTATTTCTGTGCAAAATACATTTTTGTTCATTATTTCTGCCGATAAATACAGCTTTGTTGCACATGTAATCAATTTAGTCTAATATTTTCTCCACGTCTGTAATATTATAACAATGTAAGAATTTACCAGAAATTTATATTTCCTACTGGGAGTAGAACATAAAACAAATAGAACATTTATTTTTTGACATTTCAGAATAATATTGCGGGATCAATTTTGATTGGGATTTGGACACACTCTGTCTCATTCATCATTTTGATAATGATAATGGCGATAAGAATATATAATATCAACTGAAATGAAGTTCTTGCTTTCAGAAAGTAGCACTGTAATTTTGACACGCTTTCTCCTACTCCCATCTCAAATTAAAACTTTCTCGAAGTTAACTTTATTTCATAAACCACTTTTGTCCCTGTGTCTCCCGATCCTACATATAAGTCCTAGGCGGGGTGAAGTTGTTCCGTGAACTTAGTTGAAGATTAGGAAGTGTTGGTAATCCCAGGCGTGTCTCTGGGATGTGACAGATTACTTGTACAAGTCTCCCACCAAGCCGTAATCACGCTGTAATTCCCTGTTCTGGGAACAGACTCCAGGGATGATTTAGTCCAAGGGTAAAATTACCTCGGTTCCTCAACATGGCCGTCTTCCACGTCACGGCGCGCGTCTCCCATTCTCAACCGGAGGAAGACCCAATTACGCTTCATCTTTCATTAATAGCTGAAGGACGATGTTCCATTAATCCCGACTTGTGCTGTACTTGTTACGTAATTGGCTGGAAAATGTGGAAAGCATAGAGCTGGTCGGGGAACCACGTTAATAAAAGTTGAACCGCTGCATAACGGCTGTTATTTTATGCAGGAACTCGTCTCAACGCGGGGAATCGATTGCTTTGCAAATATGGAGCATCACGAAGTTTTTTATTTGCTTTATTTGAGAGTGTTTGAAGCTGTAGAGGATGTTCTGTTCAGCCAGATAATGAAGCCAGATTGTTAATGATTTTTTTCTGTCTTAATTTACTACGTCAGAAATTGCAATTAACTTGTTTAATACAAAGTGGCATTAAACTACAGTACATGAATCGTTTATTGTAAAAACATTACCTACATTTTTGACTGTCAGCATGAATGCGCATGTTTTGATATAAAAACTTTATATCTAGCATGACTGTAAAGGTATGGTAACACGTCGCTACTTTTGCTGCTCAACTTTTGTACTGCAGCTGCAAAAGTTGCGTGTCGTGTTCACACGTAAGCCAAAAGTAGCGCGCTGCACGCTACTTTTCGTGCTGCGCAACCCGAGTGCTGCAAAAGTTGCAACTGGAGGTTGCGAGTCTGTTCACACACAAGGCGCTACTTTTGCAGCCGCAGTCATGCTGCAGGTTTCCATCTCCGTGTTGACTTCTCAATATACATTTTGTGGTTATGTTCGCATTATTAATAAACTCATGCGAAAGCTTACTTATCTATTATTTGCTTTTCTGTCCTAACTAGTATTCAGAAATTGGCATTATTTTTACTATAAAGCTTTTAAAAACGCCAATATACTTAAATGATAACCAACAGCATATTCACGTAATCAATGTTGGCAACCCTCCTGTTTGAAACTACGCTACAGAAAATTAAAAAAAGTGAATTATATCGTCAGCAAATATGTTGTGTATTTAATAACTGTTACAAATAATTTATTTTCATCACATCTCTCGTGGCTCCGACTTAAAGAACGTAGAACTTTACACTCTTTGTCTTTACTCTTTCGAATTCTGCACACTTCAACACCAAATTACCTTTCGTCTCGTTTCTCTTATCTATACTCTAACCACGACGTAAATACCAGATCACTTATCTGTGGCACGCTAAGTATACCTCTTCATAGAACATCTTGTTATTCATCATCTTTTACAATATCCACCTCGCGTCAATGGAATTCCTTGTCACAAAGTATTAGGGGCTGCAAGACAATAAACACCTTTAAGAACAGCTTAAAAGATAACCTTATTAGCATTTCACTCCAATCATACTGATTTAAACTATCACTGACTACATTGTTACTTTTTTCTTTAGACATCATCCTGATTGTGCTGTATTTTAATTGTCTCGTAATAATCTCTTTCTATTACCTAATATTATTTGAAATATATTAACATTCTATGTATTTTAGTTTAATTCTGCTACACAGTTTATTTCAGTGTTTAATTAATAGTTCATAGTATTTTGTTGTTTAATTTGTAAATAACTTTTGTATACATGTAACTCTCATCTAAATCAAATTGTTGGATTCTTTGTAAGTTCATGCATATGTATATACACTTTTTGCTGGTTGAGTGGAAGAGAAGGCCTTACGGCCTTAACTCTGCCAGCTAAAATAAATCATTATTATTATTATTATTATTATTATTATTATTATTATTATTATTATTATTATTATTATTATTAAAATACATCCAAACTATAAAAGTATCATTGGCACATTTGGGTGGTAACACTGGTTGCAAACGCAGCAAAAGTTTCAACAAAACCGATATCAAAAATGCTGCGGCTGCAACCCTGAGAACCCTGTTCACATGTCGCTACTTTTAAGCTGCGCGCAGCATGGAAAAGTAGCGAGCAGCAGGTTCGGCAGCCGCTACTTTTCGGGTTGCACCGTTGTTCACATGTCGCAGTACAAGAGTTGCGCAGTTTTTTGTACTGCAGCGCTGCAAAAGTAGCGACGTGTGACCGTACCTTAACATGTATAAAATTGGACAAGAAATATGCATTTATTGTAAAAACCCCAAAACTAACATCACATATTGTGTTTTTCAAATAAACTAGTCTACCACACTAGCTGACAGCAGCACTGTCGAACCCAACAGCTGATTTCAGTTACAGCCGGATCAGTGTTTTGTTCTGTTCATTGCTGATTATTATCTGTTTTGAGTATTTTGTTACAAGATGGTTAGTTCAAGTGACGAAAATGTTCCCAATGAGGATTACTCAGAACTCGTCTAAGTTCAGGGTAAAACGAGTCACAGCTAATGATACGGTTAACTTCAAAGCTTGGTAGCGAAAATTTTATAAGCTGTCTAGCATGTCTGTTTCATCTTATGGCCGTGGTGTACCAAAGGATAAAATTTCTAAGGTGAATGAGTTTTTTCACTACAATGATCAAAAAGGTAAAGTTCTTTGTAAAGAGTTTATTGTCTGCATTGTACCGGAAGAAATATTCACCATTCGAATTCCTGAGAAAAGTGTTTATGCTGAAAATTTACAGTTTGAACTGCCAACAGACCTAGCTTATAACAGCTCGAGGCTACCAATCAATTAATGATGGATGTTTGAGATAATGATTGAGAGTTTAGACCAGGGCTGTGCACATTACGTGATTCTGAGAAATGAGCGCTGTGTGCTTTAAAGAGCGGTTCTTCCGAGCGCTGTGACGTATGCATACTGTACGTCATTCAGTGTCGGTGCAGTGGTGACTCTGCAGTATGATGGCGAACTTTGAAGACGGAGCTTCCGCTCATACACTAAAGCGTCCCGCTACTCCCAATGCATTTAATGTATCATGGGAGGAGGTGTTCTTTTTGGTAGAGAGCAGTGGATTAGCAAAGTGTTTAATTTGGCATAAAACACTCCAACTGGTTAAGAAGTTCAATATCCAACGGCATTCTTCTTTACAACATGCTATTGAATATGACAAATATGTTGGTAATGAACGCCATAATTTAATACAACTTAAAGAAAATGTTTCTCATGTAGGCTACATTATATTAGAGTATATATTTGATATTTATATTGCATTGTAAGTTATTATACATTTAGTAATATGTAATTTTAAATTATACAAGTATTATGTTATATCATAGTATAGTATATTACAGTTCATTATATATCATATCATATATCATATTATATCATATCATATATCATATTATATTATATCATATCATCTATCATATTATATTATATCATATCATATATTATAATATTATATTATATTATGTATTAACAGGATGACAATAATGCACTTAGTGAATCGGCTATGAGAATTAGCTACAAAATTTGCCACAAAATTACAAGGAAATTGAAAACATTCAGCGAAGGTGAATTCATCAAACGATGTTTAATTATATTGGCAGATGAACTCTGTCCACAGCAAGTAGGGGAAGTGGAAGCCATACGCCTTCTCATAGAACCGTGGTGAGGAGATTGCAGTATGTGTGTACGGGTTATGTAAATAAGCCTAATGATTTGTGTGTGTTCATAGAGCGAAGTTTATTCCATTAAATTAATAAGAGCGTTATAAATTCTGTACTGTACAATGGATTGATGTAATATCCTTATAAACTATTATGTACTGACAGACTGAATGACTAGAACAACCGTGGCTCTTGTTATATTAATGCAGGGAAGGTAGCTGTAATGTGAGTCCGCCACTGCGTGAGCGTTCTGCTCCGGCTTGGAATTTAAGTGCCTTGAGGAGCGAGAGCAGCTCTGGCCAGCTAAATGGAGCCGCTCTCATGCCCGGCCCTGGTTTAGACAATGGTTAAAGTGATTGATAGTAACATCTTACGTGTGTGACAAGAACAGGTTGAATTGATTGACATATGCAGTTAATGTTAATGATATTGATTATATCAATATTTGTTCTGTTTAAATAGAAATGACGCATTCCAAACTTGGACAAACCATACCTTGCGTGGTAAAGGGGTTATTGTTTATAGTGATCTCCCCAAGGCTAACTCATGGGTAAGCAATCGAAAGGGCCTATCTTCCTCAGAATGGACCAATGCTTTAAAAATGTCAACAAATATTTCGGCGGTTCGCGCAATACCAGGCAGAACTCTAAGCACAACCCGCTGCCGTCATCCAGACTGTAGTGAGCTTGAAACACTTGGACACGTGCTTGGACAATGTCCTAAAGGCGAGCTGCTGATCAATGCTAGACATCATCGTGTACGACATGCTTTGGGGACATCGTTAAAAACTTTAAATTGGGAGATTCATGAGTAAGTACGTTGTGTATCATCAGATGGTTCTTTCAGACGGGCAGACATTATTGCTATTTACGGACACTTAAAACGGGCTCTTGTTCTTGACCCTACTATCAGTTTCGAAAGAAACCTAAATCAGGCTACCGAAGTTGATATTGAGAAGAAGTCTATATATGAACCTTGTTTGCCGTATCTTTCTCAAAAGTACAACGTCCCTCTTAAACAATGGTCTGTCATTGGTTTGCTGTTTGGCAGTAGAGGTTCTATTTCCAAATTCACATGGAATTATCTTAAGGAACTTCACATTCCTTTTGATTATGTAATGTCTAGTCTTATAAATATTATCAAGGATTCTCTTCAAATATTACATCATCATCTGTATTTCAATTAATCCACTTATATTTGCCTTAAACAATTAACTTTCTTTTTTTCTTTAATGTATCACATCAATTTATATTGTACAGGGACATCATTTTATTTTTACTTCAATTTTTATTGTACCTGCGTTTCTGAATGTACTTGACTCCCACCCCTTTCACTAATGTCCTTGCTAACGTCAGTCACACAAACTTACGGCCGCTGTTGCTAGCAGTGAAATAAACAGTAGAGAGTACAGCGTGTTTCAGAAATATGTTGCGTTTTCTATAGAAGAAAGAGCTTATATTATTGAAGTTTATTTTCACACAGGTATCGTGTGTAGCATAACTGAATTTATCTGTGTGGAATGAGCAAAAGTGATGATTAGAGTTACCGAAAGTACGTTACCCTATAATATGGTACGGTACTTAACAGCATTATTTAAACAAGAGTTTTGTTTTACTGTTTGTAGGTATGAAGGACGATGATGGAAACTGGAATTTCAATATAACCGAATGTGAACAACAGTTTTTTTTTCACAATTTTCTGATTATATCATTACGGAATATTTTCGTAGAAATGCCATTAATCTGGTAGATAAATTTAGAGCAACAGAGTGTACAGAAAGGAAGAAAAGTGTAAGATGGCCAGCAAAGGTGACAGAAGATGCTGTAGAAGATGCTAGGGAAAGGATGCAGCGAGGTCCTAATAAGTCGGTCAAGAAGTTAGCTGTAGAAATTGGGGTTTCTTACGGAAGTGCTCGCAAAATTCTCAGGAATAAATAAGGTTAATAATATGCTGAATAAAGTAGACATTACATAATGAATATAACCACCTGAAGACTTGAGTTTGTGAAAAAAAAATACTATTCTACTGTTTTTTGATAAAATACTGTAAAAGTAATGATCAAACTGAAAATCGTAATACTGTATTTCCCTGTAACATAAATGGACACACTACTTTTCTCTCCTCCTATAGCTAGTAAAATGATTTGTTTACATATTGCACAAGTAACTCCAAACTCCTGTAATGGAAGGGGGTAACTGTGTTTTCGAGTATAGCCAGGTTAATGTTAAAAATGTTGGTAAAAATAAAGTGATGTCCCTGTACATGTTTATTGTATTCAGGACTCCAATTCTTTGAGCTGATATCTATAATTTATAATTTATATATATATGAAACTTCCTACTAACCGCCATGGAGCAGAAAATTTGACTGTAAACACAGGTGTAACATGTTAACACAGAGTTAAGACCGCATGAAATTATAAATATACCTAACAATAGCTTTCCTAATTAACATATAAAATACACAATTTACAGTTAGATTGCTCTGGGGAAGTACGTAGTGCTGCCGGAAATTGCGTACATATCTCATACAAATAAATGAACCAGATCCCCTATAGAGTTTGTTCCATATATCTGCAAAGAATAATTTGAATGTCATTCTCAAGACGTTTATATTTTGATCTGTTAAAATTCTATATTGCCTTTTTGTCTGAATTTGAAATTCAGATATCCCAAGGAAATAAATATGCGTCACTTTAGTGTGCTGTACATCGTAGCACTTGGGAGTTTGTGTAGGAATATGAAAGTAACGGAACGCTACGCCCCACGATTTCTCCTGGGAGAACTTCAGTAATGGAAAAGTCAAACACTGTGTGACCTGAAAGCCTGTTTCAACCGAACACAGCACGTGGAAAACTGGATAGACCTTGTTTATAGTTGCTTCTACTGGCAAGACAAATGTGAAACGGATCTGATTTCTACTTAACGTACTTCCTCCTTCGATTATCGGAAAAAATGGAATGTCAGTGGCATTCAAGAAATGGTAACAAAGGAAACGACATGAATTTAGCTTTTTTGTACCTCATCTCTCATATTTAAGTGAACAATACAATTTTACTGATGTTAATTTTATAAGGGGCGAAATATTTGTGTGAAAGAAAACATCTATTATGAATGAAATATGAGAAAAAATTACTTTTCAACGTAAATACTATACTTTTCTCTTAAAAACAGATTTTTCACTTATTATAAATAGATCTAGGATTTTTACGCTCGAATAGGATAGGTTGCAACAATTTTATGTAAAAATCCCTAAATTTATGCAACACAAGAAACTTTCGAGCGATGATATTGCCTAAAACTATGTGCATTAAAGAAAGTATGTTTCATCCTACGCTAAACGAGCCTAAAATTCCGAAGTCTATTATAAGTAAAGAAAGGCTGGAACAGTCTTGGTAGATAGTTGGCAGAGTTCTCACCGACTTACGATTACTGCGAATCCGGGTTCAAATCACGACGATAACAGAGTCGTATTTATTTATTTTTATTAGGTTATTTTACGATGCTTTTCAACATCTTAGGCTATCTAGAGTCTCAATGAGATGAAGGTGATAATGCCGGTAATATGAGTCCGGGGTCCAGCACCGAAAGTTACCCAGCATTTGCTCATATAACCCCGGAAAAAAACCTCAAGCAATAACTTGTCCCAACCGGGAATCGAACCCGGGCTACCTGGTTTCGCGGCCAGACGCGCTAACCTTTACTCTACAGGTGTGGACGAGTCGTATTTGTGGTGAATAAAATGATAATTTGTGTATCGTAACTATAGAGTCCTGCGTTTGGTTACCTAATGCCTCCGAGCAATGTGCAACAGTGTAGGTATGTACGGAGTATAGCGCAGCGTACACACTTCAGGTCTGATGTTCAGCGAACATGTCAAAACAAAACAAAGCTAGACGGTTGAAAATGAGTGTTCCAATAGGAGAATTTGATAGCGGGTACTTCATTAGGAAAGAAGAAAACGTATTTTATAACAAAGAAGGAGAAATTTTTCTTTTGAAACACTTAAAATGTATACAGTCACTCCTTTTAACGTATAGAGACTCGTAAAGAGAATAGTCTGTAGTAATGTCACGAGAGGTCTGAGATTTGCCGATAAATCCACGAGCGAAGCGAGTGGATTTATCTGGGAAATCTCAGACCTCTCGTGACATTACTACAGACTATTTCGTGAATAAAATAAAAATGTAAATAATATATCCCTAAAATTCAATCATAAAATATTAATAATTGTATATTTACGAATACTTAACCTATTCAGACATTGTGAAGTTGAAATAGATGATTATCGATTACTGCAATAAAGAAATTCGATGTTATTATTCAGTAATGCCAATTGCGAAAAGCGAAATACAGGTTTAACAATGTTAATTACACGTCCTGCACTTTTCTCTTATTATTATAATATAAATACATTTTCATTATCTGCTGAAATCATGATTTAATTTAAAATTGTATAATATAATTACAGTAACTTGATTAATACATTAATTAAATGAAGAATTGTTAAAACGCAGTTATCTAATCTGAATGAAGGAATGTAATTTTTTTCAGATAGCCTACAATGGACATGGAATTGGAAGATGAGGATGTATTTTATAGGCTACAGTTATAGGTTAGATTACCTGTGTGAGCACGACCATTGTCAGCTGTGCCTTATTTCGACCGTTACTACGTGCTACAGGAAAGCATTTTTTATAGCTCGACAAACGCATTCTCGCTGTAGTGTGTAACGGAACTAAGGCTGCATCTACAGTTCAATATTCCAATCGCGTATGCGTGCAATCTGGGAAGAATATTGAAAGAATCAAGTTTAAAACGTACGTTAAATTAAGATGCATGAAGATTTTATGTCTACATGGAGCGCCGTTTTGAACGTCGTCTTCACTGCGTAAATATATTAATTAATATTAAATATCAATCTTGCATTCATTGCTTTAAAGTTGAAAGAAATGTTTAAGTTGCATCTTAATGTATTCATGATCATCAATTTACGGGGAAACAGTTGGCGACAAAGACTAAACAAAAGAACGACCATGCGATAAATTGATAGTGATAAATCTAGCTGCAAAAGTTATCGCAAAGTGTGACTGTGATTGGTTGGAATTGAAAATTTCATTACACTTCATTGGTCGAAAATGTAATGACGTCATATAAACGAAATAGTCAGTGTAAATAATTTTGTTTTTACTATGAGTTATTATATTGCAATTTCCATCATTTATTTATGTATTATATATATATATATATATATATATATATATAGATGTGTACATACATAGGCTATGTCCAGTTACAACGTTCATGTGAAAACAAGTAGACCTATTCATAATTAATCTGTAATCTGGCATAGAGACGATAATGCATGGAGACAAAAATAACCTGCAAACATTTGTAAATCAACAGAAGTTGGAACATCACAACTGAAATATATTATATATTATTTCAATACTAACTCATTTTTAATTCTGCATATTCAAATATCTATTCTTTCAATAAATTGTCATCTCTATATATATATATATATATATATATATATATATATATATATAATTTGAACTGGTAATCGAAATTACGGGAAAACGGCTGAACGGATTTTAATGAATGACCCGTCATTTTGAAGTTTGGCATCCAAGGATTTAAAAAAAAATAGTAACTTTCAGTGAAGTGTTAGTTTTCCTACATCATTTTCTTATTTTCCAAAATCAATCTTTTATCAGTTTTGAGAACTAATTGCATTTCACTATAAAACAAAACACACACTAAAATAAACAATAGGATATTACACGAAGGCCATAACCTGCAAAATTGCTGACATTTTTAGAGCTCAAATTCAATTGGTTATTAAAAACTTCAAGACTTGCTATAAATAATTTACAGGTCTGATTCTGCGGTGTGTAATTTTTTGAGTACAGCTGTGTATTGGATATTAAAATATACAAAACGTGAGGTAGTTTGATGACATTATTACCATCAGAAATTAAATATTATTATAGTTAATGCCATGATGTGTCTATTTTTCATTAATTATATATATTAATGCTATATTGAGGATATGAAAGTGAAACGTTTTGGGGTTATATAAGTAGATGTAGAGAATATCTTAAATTAGATCTTCTTTTCTATAATTTACTGAGTGGCAAGTATTACATAACTACAAAATAAAATTTCGTAAGATAAAAATATTGTTATTAAAACTCAAATATGTTTATAGTTATTAATCAAGTAGGGTTGGGTCTATTTCATATAGGCCTACTTAATGGCGGTGTGGTGTAGATATTTATATGCGTCAGTCTCTTCAGTATTGGCTCGAGAGAGCGCAAAACTTACAGTTCCTAAGGAAAGGTAAAAAGTATTACTTACTGATAAAATAAAAGGCCTAGAAAATTTTGTAGTCTCCCGATCATTTTAGCAAGATCTCTTAGCAGGATAAAATGATTTTACTCTCTACATTTCAAGCTCTACATGCAGCAGCTATACCAAGATGCTATTGTCTGTTGTACCAAAGCATAGCAAACCTGACATTTTTTTAACTTTCACCTACAATCCACAGTGTTCTGAAATAGCTATTGCTTTACTTCCACTTGAAAAAGCCACTGATCGTCCTGACATTGTTACTTGCGCTTTCGCATTGAAACTCAAAAACTGAAGGTGGATAGGTTCAAGAAAAAGTATTTGGTATTAAAAAAAACATTCAGACGGAGTATTTTTCATTGTTATGGAAGCAAATAATTTTCAAAATGTCTGGTATTCTTCATTGAAAATAAATCTGAAAAATTTTTAATTTAACGTCTAATGAACTTAGTTTGCAGCATTTGCTGCACAAGCCACTAGTTTTATTTATTTCTAAACTCATTTCGCTTTGATAAAATATAGGCCTATCTATTTCTTTTGAAAAGTACAATTTAAATATTCAAAACTCTGTAAGTAGGCGAAAAATAATGAGCATTGGCTTTTACTTTTTAGTTGAAAAATATACTGTGAAACAAAAAAGTAGACCTATCCACAATTTATATGTATTTTACTTATTGTGAGAATAATATTCTGTTATCCATAAGTTGGCTTTAAATATTTATTTTGTTTGTAATTAAATGCATATGACAGTAGCCTATATTTTGTACGTGAGTAGCATTCTCAACGTTTAGTGCCTCTACTGTCCTATTAAGTGGACGCAAACATACGAGACGGAGTGACTACATCCATAATAATGTTGTATTGTATGTAGCAATAAACACTAAATACTAAAATTTCTGTTATTTGTTGGAGCACAATGTAATCTATGGCCATTTTATTTGGTTAAAATGAACACATAACTACGAAGTTCTAAGGCCGTGTCTCAAAGCTACATTTTCAGCTGAAGTGAACTAGATTGTTGACTAAATAGCCGGATGTGGCGTCAGAAGTTATGATCCAAAGCTACATAGTGCATAGCAATCAAGTCCGTAGTAGCTAGTAAACGAAAATGCTTGCTTGATTGTTACTTGTTCACTAAACAAACATGGATACCTCATCAGCAATTGGGGTTATGAAATCTGAAAATGCTTTGGAAGTGAAATAATGTAAATATAATGTAGAATAGCACGTTAACTTTGAACTCTGACATTGTTAGTACCATCTGTACAATGCTTTAAACATTATTGTAATATATTAAGTCCTTATCTTTTCCATATAACTCGTAATGAAACTGCATTAGGACACTGCCTTCTTAATTCAGTGCTGCACCGTGATGTCATGGTTTTTAGAAAAATAGTCTATAAAGAAGGCCATGTTTCAAGCATACATGTCCAAAGCTCCCTAGTGTGTAGTTTACAAGTCACGTAGTTGCTAGTCACTAGTGTGTAGTATGGACTTGAGCTTTGAGACACGACCTAAACAGGTTTTCCTAGTGTAGACAACTTCGGAACGTAGTGAGGACGGAATTTAGACATCGTGGCGTGGGGAATGAGCCTGTTGTTTCTGAATGATGTTACGAGATAAGATACACAATCAATCATGTGCGATTTCAGTCCGTGTGGGGCGTAACATGCCAGGATAGGTGGGGTTCTGCTGTTCAACAACATTTTCTCTGTTGTAATTAGATCCTAGTTAATTAGCCATTCACAGAAATACATTATTCGCATTGTATTTCAGTCGAAGTGAGCGCTGTCCCTCGCTTTCAAGGGTACCTGTATCGATTTCTGGGACCTTACACTCTCTTGAGGCTACTGTTGATTTCATTCTCTTGCAGGTTTCTTATACCAGTAGCTATGTTTATACTTCGCTATTTGATGTATTTAGATAATTCTTAGCTTTCAAATTATTTCCTCTCTATGCAGATGAAATTATTGGGGATCATCAGTGTGGTTTTAGGCGTAATAGAACGACTATTGACCAGATTTTTTGTATTCGACAAATATTGGAGTAAAAATGGGAGTATAAGGGTACAGTACATCAACTATTCATAGATTTCAAAAAGGCGTATGACTCGGTTAAGAGAGAAGTTTTATATAATATTCTTATTGAATTTGGTATCCCCAAGAAACTAGTTCGATTAATTAATATGTGTCTTAGTGAAACTTACAGCAGAGTCCGTATAGGTCAGTTTCTATCTGATCCTTTTCCAATTCACTGCGGGCTAAAGCAGGGAGATGCACTATCACCTTTACTTTTTAACTTTGCTCTAGAATATGCCATTAGGAAAGTTCAGGATAATAGACAGGGTTTGGAGTTGAATGGGTTACATCAGCTTCTTGTCTATGCGGATGACGTGAATATGCTAGGAGAAAATCCTCAAACAATTAGGGAAAACGCGGAAATCCTAGTTGAAGCAAGTAAAGCGATAGTGATGGAAGTAAATCCCGAAAAGACTAAGTATATGATTATGTCTCGTGACCAGAATATTGTACGAAATGCAACTATAAAAATTGGAGATTTATCGTTCCAAGAGGTGGAAAATTTAAAATATCTTGGAGCTACAGTAACAAATATAAATAACACTCAGGAGGAAATTAAACGCAGAATAAATATGGCAAATGCCTGTTATTATTCGGTTGAGAAGCTTTTGTCACCTAGTCTGCTGTCAAAAACTCTGAATGTTAGAATTTATAAAACAGTTATATTACCGGTTATTCTGCATGGTTGTGAAACTTGGACTCTCACTTTGAGAGAGGAACAGAGATTAAGGGTGTTTGACAACGCAGAGCTGCACACATTGTATTTTTCACCTGACATAATTAGGAACATAAAATCCAGACGTTTGAGATGGGCAAGGCATGTAGCACGTATGGGTGAATCCAGAAATGCATATAGAGTGTTAGTTGGTAGGCCGGAGGAAAAAAAGAACTTAGGGGAAGCCGAGACGTAGATGGGAAGATAATATTAAAATGGATTTGAGGGAGGTGGGATATGATGATAGAGACCGGATTAATCTTGCACAGGATAGGGACCAATGGCGGGCTTATGTGAGAGCGGCAATGAACCTCCGGTTCCTTAAAAGCCAGTAAAAGCCAGTAAGTATGCTGATCTCAGTTTTTACAGCAGTGATAGCAAAATACGGTCTCACTGACCTGAACCCAGATTAATATAAGTAAGACGTCACAACGTACCCCTTCCTCCCTCCTCGCTCCACCCCTTCGCTTAGCTCAGAGTTTAGAGCAGACAGCAATATCAACAGCGGACTCATTTATCGAGTGCTGTTTGAAGATTGTGTGTGCTGTGTAGATGTTACGTTAACTACTGAAATGTAAGTTTCAAAACAAAACAAAAAAAGAACAAGAAAACTTTTTTTTCTCAGAATCTATAGATCCTCTGCAAACAAAAATTTGCATGCTCAATATACAGTATCTGCCCCCCCCCCAAAAAAAAATTGAAAACCCAATAGTTATTTTTTTTTTAATTATGAAAAATGCTTGACATATTTTTGACCCAGGCAGCGTTTTAATGATATATTACTGAAATTTTTAATTCTTGTTTTGATTTATTTTTAATAAACATGTCTACAACATATACTATAATCTGTAACATGTTTAGTTTTAAAATATGTTTATTTTTATTTAATTTTATATTCCTTTTCAAATATTTTTGATTAATGTTATTTAAAAAAATTAACTATTCATTCTATCTTAAAGGTTTTACTGTACTTTGTACTTACTTACTTATTGGCTTTTAAGGAACCCGGAGGTTCATTGCCGCCCACACATAAGCCCGCCATTGGTCCCTATCCTGAGCAAGATTAATCCATTCTCTATCATCATATCCCACCTCCCTCAAATCCATTTTAATGTTATCTTCCCATCTACGTCTCGGCCTCTCTAAAGGTATTTTTCCCTCCGGCCTACCAACTAACACTCTATATGCATTTCTGGATTCGCCCATACGTGCTACATGCCCTGCCCATGTCAAACGTCTGGAATTAATGTTCCTAATTATGTCAGGTGAAGAATACAATGCGTGCAGATCTGTGTTGTGCAACTTTCTCCATTCTCCTGTAACTTCATCCCTCTTAGCCCCAAATATTTTCTTAAGCACATTATTCTCAAATACCCTTAACCTATGTTCCTCTCTCAAAGTGAGAGTCCAAGTTTCACAACCATAAACAACAACCGGTAATATAACTGTTTTATAAATTCTAACTTTCAGATTTTTTGACAGTAGACTGGATGATAAAAGCTACTCAACCGAATAATAACAGGCATTTCCCATATTTATTCTGCGTTTAATTTCCTCCTGAGTATCATTTATATTTGTTACTTTTGCTCCAAGATATTTGAACTTCTCCACCTCTTCAAAAGATAAATTTCCAATTTTTATATTTCCATTTCGTACAATATTCTGGTCACGAGACATAATCATATACTTTGTCCTTTCGGGATTTACTTCCAAACCTATCTTTTTGCTGCTTCAAGTAGAATTTCCGCGTTTTCCCTAATCGTTTTGTGGATTTTCTCCTGACATATTCACGTCATCCGCATAGATAAGCAGCTGATGTAACCCGTTCAATTCCAAACCCTCTGTGTTATCTTGGACTTTCCTAATGGCATACTCTAGAGCAAAGTTAAAAAGTAAAGGTGATAGTGCATCTCCTTGCTTTAGCCCGCAGTGAATTGGAAACGCATCTGACAGAAACTGACCTATACGAACTCTGCTGTATGTTTCACTGAGTGACATTTTAATTAATCGAACTAGTTTCTTGGGAATACCAAAGTCAATAAGAATAGCATATAAAACTTCGTACTTTGTACACAAGAGAGAACTTCACATGCATGCAAAGTTTCATTACGATATCTTGAACCAATGGACTGTAATGCACTTGTAGCGCAGAAGTGCTACATGCAGAAACGACTTCAAATGAATAAGTGAAATATATTAATGCAGAAGTGTATACTCCTATAAAATTCCAAATTCGTATATTGTAACAAATTAAAAAAAAAAATACCCTCTTTTTGATAAGTTTTTTTTTTTTTTTTTTTTGTCGATAGGTGCGTACATTTTGCGTACTATGCGAAAGTTGGATCGTACGATCGTACATGATACCAAATTATCATTCATGTACTATTCAGAGTGTACGGTTGGCAGCACTGCATTAGGCAAACTTTTAACGCTTCGTGATCTGTTGAAATCAGCATAACGTGGTGGTGTTTTGCCCGTTTCGTTAAGTGGAAAGTTTTCAACGTTTCAGACTGGTTTATTAGTCCTGTCTTCATGGAGACAGAAAAGAGAAACATGCCATATGTATTACAGTCGTAGCTATTCGCCTGGGGTAACAGGCCTATACCGCCCTCTCCCTTATGCCTAGTTAGTTTTGACAACCGGCCCATTACTGTCGTGTACAGTACCTGGAGTTACGACTCTACAGTTAGGCTACTGTGCCGTATTGGAGCACAAACCCCACGGGGCTCAACTGTAGATCTGTGAGATAGCTCCCGGTTTCCAACTAAAGGGACGTGTGTTCAATTCCCAGCAGATGCTGCGACATTTCCGTGGCAACAGACAGGTTTCTCGAATATTTTGGTTGCTGTTAGAAAAAAAAAGTAGACGCAAGAAGAGCTTGCCACGGAAAGCTGCGCGAACTCTCGGAAACGTTCGGGTGCACTCGACCTCGCTTCGATTCGATTGGCAAACTGTCGACAGTTCTCAGTCGTCTGCTGGCTTGATGTTTCGAGTGAGATTTATCACAGCTCATGGTAACGGAACCTAAACCTTGTTGGAGAGTAACTTATAAATAACATAACATTGTTGAAAATACAGAAGCAAGAATGTTTTTACACATAAAATCATTGAATGAATTGACAAAGATGTTATAAGAAATATGTAATTGTTGAAAATACAGAAGCACGAATTTTTTTACATATAAAATCACTGAATGAAATGACAAAGATGTTATAAGAAATATGTAATTGTTGAAAATACAGAAGCACGAATTTTTTTACATATAAAATCACTGAATGAAATGACAAAGATGTTATACTGTAATCGTATAATAATTGATATTTGACGTTGTAATAAAACACTAATACCATGCGATTTTATTCAAATGTTTCGATAACTAGGGTACTATGGTTGGTTTATTTTAATCTGTATATACTCCTTCTGTTACGAGCGGAGCCTGTTCCGTTTTTTCATAAATTTATAAACGTTATAAATAATTCCCTAGTTTGACTGTGTAACGTTTTATTAGCACTTCCTAATTTAGAGCGAAACAGGGGCATTGTTAAGTACATAAAATGTTATACAGAACTCTGTTATGTAACAAACACACTTTGAACTATATAAAACTACTGATATCAGAGATAAAATGCACAATACGTAACGCATACGCTGGCTTCTACCCGCTCTGCACAATACATTCCACGATACGAACAGCTCAAGACCGCGCTTTCGAATGCGCCCTGTAATCAGCATTAGGTGATTCATAGCAGCCCTGTAACGAGCATGGCGGCACGAGGACCGAATATCGGTCTCTGCGCATTGGTCAAATGGGCAAGCTTTCTTTGCGCTTCCTTTACTTCATTTTCATCTTAGAAATTTAGCACCAGTATGAACAACAATAGTTCATTTTCTTCCGCAATTTGAGATTTATGTACAGTTACGATTTCAGAAAGCATAAGTTTGATACAGGAATGAAAGTTTCATCATTGAACAACATACTGCATCAGCCCAAGTAGCTGTGGACAAGGTTTCCTTGCTGCTTTAGCTTTTAATACTACAGGTGATCCGTTTGGGTATGGATAAAATAAAAACACTGCAATACATTTATTATTGAACTTTATTCGTTGAAACTTTGTGCATGCAACATTGAAAGATGGGAGATTCCTCAGAGCTCAATATGAGCCCCTTGCTCACCCTGCACAACTCATAACGGTGGTGCAATTCAGCCCATGTCCGTTGAAACATAAGGGTCATTAATTGTTGAAAAGCTTGAGTAATTTTTACTCTCAGATCATCAATGTTTCCGGGTTTCTGTGGATAGGCAATACCTTAAACAAAACCCTATGCGAAGAAATCAGGAGGGGTTAGATATGGAGAGTTTTGGGATCAAGCCAAGAGATAGCTGCTTCTCGTACTGGGTTTCGCCTGCGTGTTTTTTTTTTAACACAAAACCTGTTTCTACAAATGTTCGATACCACAACATTATGGAATCGTATTGAGGTACATTACCCACACAATATTCACGTCGAAATTCCCTTTGAACACTTCTAACACTCTCTAATTTAGCATACCAAAGAACACATTGTGTGCGCTGTTGATTTGTATAGTCGCGACGCTGTTATTCCCGGCGTGACTCCTCCTCTTTGCTTACGTCTTAGGAATTGAAGGCTCTATAAAATCTAGGTAGGTAGTATCGTTTGCCATTTTTGTTCTTTCGTTGCCGAGCTACCAGACGAGGGATCTATTTTCCACACCGTTAAACATTATCATGTCGTAGCTCCTATGATAATAAATCAAACGCACTGTAATTCAGGAAATAATTGAGCGGAAAATAACATATTCGTGTGCTTTCTTCGAACGCCAACGAAAGAGCAAAAATGGCGGGCGATTATATTAAGTATTTATCGAGCCTTAAGAAATGAATAACGTCTTCATCAGCGGATCACAAAACGCACACGTTTAAATGTAGCTGACCTGCAACGCGATTGGCTGCCGGAAGTTAGAACGACGGGACTATAGTACCCATTTTAATCATATACAATTTTCATTTGTCCTTTCAGATTATGCATTGTTGATTGTCATATATGGAAACTCCCATCTTTTAATCATAATATAACCAACAAGAAATTTTTCCTACTATCATAATAGCTTTATAATAATAAATTAATATTATCCATACCCAAACGGATCAGACTATTTATATTCATTTAACCATTTAACTATTGTAAAAATCTAAATGGCTGTGGAGAAAATTTCCTTGCTACTTCAGTTTTTTACTTCCATATTCATTACATCATTGAACTACAGCAACAGTTCAATAAGCAGTAGAGAAGCTTTCCTTGATACTTCAACTTTTAGTATCATATTCATTTAACCATTGAACTATTGTAAAATTACAAGTGGTTGTGGAGAAGATTTTCTTGCTACTTCAGTTTTTACAGTCCGCGTCACCGTTTTTGGCGTGTGAAATAAGTAATGGGAACGTTAAGTTCGAGTGTTTTTACATTTGCCGCAGTCAGTCTGACAACTGCTGATGTGACATGTATAGGAAGTGGTACCTTTCTCAGCTGCACTAGGAACATGCTCACAAACTGGATCTAGGACACATGCCAAAAACGCTGACGCCAGCTGTACTACCACATTCGTTTCATTATTGAAGTATTGTAGCGATTGTAAGTGGCTATGGATAAGATTTCCTCACTACTCCATTTTCTGTTACCATTTATGTACAAACATAATCCGATTACCCACATGTTATTGTCCCATCATCTCCGAATAACAAACTGTTGAAAAAAATCGCCTTTCATCTGATACGAAATGACGTCTATGAGTATATGCTACGGTGATATGCGTAATGCTATTATTTACATAGCCTTTGTGTGTGAGCCGGGAATAATATTTCAAGGGAAATTGAACGAGCTCTAAACCTCTAGGAGTATAACGAAGACATCTCGCGTGACTTGTTGAAGTGAATCATAAAAGAAAGTAAGCTTGGAGCTGTTATATGATAACAGTATCGTATCACGATGTTCAAGTTCTGCACGTTTTAAAAGAGGTCGAAATTGGGGCGAAGTTAACGAGTCTATTAATATACTAAAAGGTCTCAAGTAAGCTTTAATCAAGACAGAATTTACGTCTTGAAGATTAGGCTGCCATAATTGATGAACTTTAAAACTAATTACATATTAAAAGTTTTTCACTGTATGTTGAAGATATACGTAGAATAGCAACGATTTTCGCAAGCATGTTTTATACAACAATGGAGATTTCATTATTATTACTTACTTACTTACTTACTTATTTACTTATTGGCTTTTAAGGAACCCGGAGGTTCATTGCCGCCCTCACATAAGCCCTCCATTGGTCCCTATCCTCAGTAAGATTAATCCAATCTCTATCATCATATCCCACATCCCTCGAGTTCATTTTAATATTATCTTCCCATCTATGTCTCGGCCTCCCCAAAGGTCTTTTTCCTCAGGCCTCCCAACTAACACTCTATATGCATTTCTGCATTCGACCTTACGTGCTACATGCCCTGCCCATCTCAAACTCTGGATTTAATGTTACTAATTATGTCAGGTGAACAATACAATGCGTGCAGTTCTGTGTTGCGTAACTTTCTCCATTCTCCTGTAACTTCATCCCTCTCAGCCCCAAATATTTTCCTAAGCACCTTATTCTCAAACACCCTTAACCTATATTCCTGTCTCAAAGTGAGAGTCCAAGTTTCACAACCATAAAGAACAATCGATAATATAACTGTTTTATAAATTCTAACTTTTAGATTTTTTGACTGCAGACTGGATGATAAAAGCTTCTCAACAGAATAATAACAGGCATTTCCCATATTTATTCTGTGTTTAATTTCCTCCCGAGTATCATTTATATTTGTTACTGTTGCTCCCAGCTATTTGAATTTTTCCACCTCTTCTAAAGATTAATTTCCAATTTTTATATTTCCATTTCGTACAATATTCTCGTCACGAGACATAATCATATACTTTGTCTTTTCGGGATTTACTTCCAAACCTATCGCTTTACTTGCTTCAAGTAAAATTCCCTAATCGTTTGTGAATTTTCTCCTAACATTATTATATTATTATTATTATTATTATTAGTATTATTATTATTATTATTATTATTGTTGTTGTTGTTGTTGTTGTTGTTGTTTCAACTACAAAGTGTAGAAAGCTGTAAATGCATTATAAAACTTTACACAGTACACAGTACTTATAATCGTTAAAATGATAATGAAGGGTCATTTAGAAAAGTAAAATACCGGGTCTTTCATAAGTCCGTGAAATATTTTATGAAAATTCACCACAAATGAACTAAGCAACATGTACTACATTTTATTACACAGAAATGCAGGTAAACTTCTCAAGTTTTTTTTACATATTTCACAAAATCCCAATTTGTCCACCCTTGCTAATACGGCAGACATCTAGTCGATAATCCATTTCATTCCACATGCGTGTCAGCATATCACGATCGACCACTGCCACAGCCGCGGTGAAACGATCGCAAAGTTCCTGAAGGTTAGCAAGCGGAGTACAAAAAAATCTCCTGCACTAATCCCAACAAGAAAAAATTGCAAAGTGTTAAATCCGGTGACATGGGTGGCCACCTCATTAAGGCGTCATCTTGTCCACAGCGTCCTATCCAACTTTGTGATGAATTTGTATTGAAATAGCCTCGTACGTCATTGTGGAAATGAGCTAGACAGCAGTCTTGTTGACAAATGTAATTATCACAGGCTTTTTCCTAATAAAACTATTTCAGTACTACTATTCCTAGCGGCATACCATGGCAACTATGCGATTCAGGCTTTTTCGTAACAAAATTTGGAGAGTTTCTCGTTCTGTGGGTATAAAATTACAATCATCCTTTGCTTAGTTTATTTGCGGTGAATTTTTAAAATATTTCACGGATTTATGAAAGACTTGTATAAAGCATAATATTTATTGTTTAACTTGAGATCAATGTATTGTAATAAGTAGGTATACACACAGACATCTTCAACTTTTGTTTTGTTAGGCATGCTTTGGACAACATTTCTTATCAAGAACTGACAGTTATTAAATAACTTAACAATACACTGTTAAGATGATTGTGTGGCATCGAAAACGCCGACGAAAATTGCGTAAACACAACTGGTGCATAATCTTCTTCAGTAGATGCATTTCAATTGGGTAAGAGGTTTACCGTACTGTGTATCAAGCCGTGGTTAAAACATGTATTTCTCATTACAGTCCAGACAGCTGACTGAGTTGGAAGCCCGACAGATCGTACCGGCAAATACGTACCGCGACAATTCGTCCCAAGAATATAATTTGTACCGCGACAGTTCGTCCCTAGAATAAAAATTCGTCCCACGACAAATACCTAGTTCCAAGAATATTTCGTCCCGAATTTACGACATACCACGTTATATTGTCCCATTGCGAAATTTTAATAATTAAGAAATTTCAATAATTAAGTAACTGTTTAGCAATAATCCTTAGCAGTTGCTTAAAAACAGACGAAAATTTAAAACAACATCAAAATTCGTTGTACAAACTGGTTAAACATCATGGAATGTCCACATCTCATCATATCTCAGAAAGGCAAAACCAAATTTCAATTAAGGAATCCGCCCCTGAGCACGAGTTCTACTCTTTCAGGGGCGAGCTAAAGTTTCTCTGTATATTTTATATTTTATGTTACAATTATTATCAAAATAATAAATAAATAAATAAATAAATAAATAAATAAATAAATAAATAATAAATAAATAAATAAATTTGGAAAGGATATTTGTGCACCAAGCGTAGGAAAGGGAGAAGACAGGATGGAGATGTGAAAGAAGAGGAAAATGTTCTGCTAGAGTTCATTTAGAAATAGAGTCACGTCAAGTTCTAAAAGAAAGTTATCATACGCATGCTCCTGTTTAGGGCAAGTGCAGAGCAATCGAAGTTTTAGCAGAGATCAAAGGCAGAGAGCCCACTAATATGATAGTGATACGACAAAAACACTGATCCAACACGAACTATGATAGCAACATGACAGCAAAGTGACCTGGTACTCACTGGACTGATTCATTCATACAACATGTCGTCGGAGGACGAGGACGTTCTCGATCTAGTTAATTTAGCTGATATCAAATTACAGTGACAGAAAACATAGGAGACGATTCTGGGTGCATCCTTTTTGGCATGCTAATTTAGAACAACGCGGTGCTTTTAATATGTTCAAAGAATTAAATATATATCCAGAAAGATTTAAAATATTCTACAGAATCAGTAGAGAAACATTTAATCTGTTGGTACAGAAAGTTGGATCTGCAATTTATAAAAAGAACACTAACTTCAGAATTTCAGTCAATTCTGAAGAACGCCTTCCGATAACTATCAAGTAAATAGGCCTATATGTTTATCCATCAAATAAATAATAATTGTTCGTTTCTCGTCCACATCAAAGTAAACATGTGTTTACAATATGTTTATAGGGTAGCGGGACCAATTACCGGACAGGTCCTATTTACGGACACTCCTAACATTTTGTCGTTTTGTGCTTATACAGAATTCTTTATATAGCAGTAAGCAGTAATATTCTAGAGCTGATTGCGACACATGGGAGTGAGATTGTGTGTGAAATCCGAGCTCCAGATAGCGGAAAGTGACCAAAGATTATTAGAATATATTTATATTTCGCCCTGTTATAATATTGACCGATAAATTATTCTGTTTATATAAGATAAAATGATTTTGCAATAGGTTTATTATGTTTTCAATCCGAAAAATAGATCTAGTATCAAACGACATGGCATATCTTTAATAAGTTCAATAAAGGCTATATTGAAATTAGGATCGTCTCTCATCTTAACCCTTTATTATCAACTCACAACTGATACAACAAAAAGTGGAGCATGCAGCACTGTGAGCGATACAACACAGCACAGATAGTGTCGAGTTGCTGTCTGATCAGATGAGTGGGCTTCCGTTCATTTCATATTATGGGTTGTATAAGAACATACACGTTAGCAACAAGCAAAGCATCAAATCCGTGTCGTGTTGCTGTCGCTTGTCGTTCCAGTGGGCGCTCTGCCAAAGAGTCAGCGCAGTCATCCAACGAAGCAAGATCTTCAATAGTGAATCGTCATGTCAGTGCGATGTCAAGTAAGACGTACTTCGAAAACAGAATCAACCATACATCGTTTGGTACAAAGGGTTCGTAAACAAAATTTACCTCCTGATCCTAAATCCCTGGATGATTTGGAAGTCCTACCAGACCGTTTCCAAATTGATAAGGATGGCATACGGTGGCTCCTCTCTTTCAATGCCGACAGTAAACCGCCAATATTTATGAATTATTTGGCACAAACGTGGGACTAAAACATGTTGGAACAAATACTTTGGAACGATTTGTCACGGTACAAATCTTGTAGCGGTACCAAAACGCGTTGTGACAAATAGTTTGGAACGAATTGTATCTGTACGATTTTTCCAGGACGAATAGTCATAGATTCGACTGAGTTTGGCAATGTAAAATGAGAGCAAAATTATATCGCCGGCTTAGTGGAACAGCTGACAAGGCAGATTCACGCATTGTAACCTTCGCCGGGCTTGAAGCGAAGAAAATGCCACAGGAAACCTGACGAAGTAACTGCCATAAGGAAATCTCGCGGCTCGGTAATAATGACAATAACTTAGGTTTGAATCACTCTATACTACCGTTACTGTTTACACAAGGTTGTTGTATAACATTCTGAATAATTATGAACACCTTTTGAGTAAAATAGCTTACGTATCTAAATTCCTTTCTTAAGCAATAACCATTATCTTCAGATCACCTCACGAAGCTTTCAATATAGCAGTAACTGAAATGATGTCGACATAAATAAAAGTTGATAGCATCAATTTAGACAATAAGATCATGCTAATATTCTGTTCGATGAAACGTTAAGTTCTGATTCAAAGCTTGTCTGATTTTGTAACTTGCAGTCTATGCTTGCGTTTTCAGGAAAGACTGGCATTGATTTTCCAGTGTACGTTGCGAAGAAATGAAACATTTCGTGCTATCTATTCGCTTTATGGTTTATTAAGTATTAAGGTCAGGAGTACGCTGGGAGCCATTCTCGTGTGTGAATAAGTTCCACATCTTCTTCGTTCTACGTAACTTTCCTTTTTGACTAGTTAATATGCTTCCAAAGAAGCGATTACAAGGACAGATTCGGGACTCTCTTTTTTATCGGAGTATAGTAAACAAAGAAAACAAACGTCTTAGTTTTTACATATTTTACTGCGTTTCTTATTCTTAAAGGGAAAGCGGTAGCATCGCAGTTAAGGCGTAATGCTGCAAGCCGGAAGGCCTCGAGTTCGATTTCCAATGGGGTCATGGAGCTTCTATTCTTTATTGATCAAATACTTTCTGCTGCACTATGGCGCTTGCAATTACTTAGCCTCTAATACAGGGAGATCATTTTATTTTTACTTCAATTTTTATTGTACCCGAGTTTTTGAATGTACTTCACTCCCACCCACTCTACTAGTAAACTTCCAACCGTTCTCCACACAGAACCGAGGCCGCGTATACAGTACTGAGTTAGTGAGTATAGTACATTCCAGAAATATGTTCGCGTTTTCCATTGACGAAAGAGCTTTCAATGTTGAATCATATTTTTGCACAGGTACTGTCGTCCGTTTGCCTACGATGCATCCCGGTTTCCCCCACCTGCTTCTGTTCGTCCCTCTGTAAAGTCTAGTAGCTGGGCTGTCTTAATTCTTTTCTGAAAACATTAATTTCTGTTAGGAATTGAACGTCTACGTAATATTATACAACTGTTTAAAGTAACTTAAATAAAAGGGCCTCGTTAAGTAATTAACTGTCACGTGATTTCCGCCCTTTTCTACGACCCTGTGACAAAAACCACTTGGACGGACAGTAGATGGCATTTCTGAGTAATTTTATCTTTTCGGATCGGGCAGAAGTGAAGATTAAGTTTACAGTACGTAAGGTACGCCTACTCTTTTATAGAGTAGGTATAGAATTATTTCAACATGAGTTACTCGTACGAAGGACGAAACTGGTAATAGGAATTAGATACAATAATCTATAGTGCGATAATACAAAAGAACTGAAGCCTGTATCGAAATGAACGGCCATTTTAAAAACTGTGTTTAAATATCCATATTATGATTATTTTCCAATTTAACTTAATTCTCTATATTGTACGCTAATGTGCTGTAACAGTACAATATACACTGCATAATTAATACGTCCGAATGGACACTCAATTCGTGAGTAAAAACACTAAGTGTTAACACAGTACTGCATTTTGATTAAACAAAAACGTAATGAAAATTATCAAACTCAAAATTGCGATATTTCCTAGTTTACATAAATGGATGAACTACTTTTCTTCCCTCCTATACCTAGTAAAGTGATTTGTATTTTACGCCAGTATCATCGAACTCCAGTCTTGGAAGGGGGAGCAAGCGGTGTTTCCGGTTCTAGACCTTTAATCCAAGGATATAGCCAGGTCTATATTAAAAATGTTAGTAAAAATAAAATGATGTCCCTGTAGAAATGAGCACCAGGGGTATTTCTTTGGGTTTAAGGCGGCGGGAACTTAGGACTGAGATCCGTACTGTCATTAATGCCGATTGTCTGTATAGGTAGGAGCCTTAATATCCTGTCATCTTGTAGGCTTACATATAGTATTGTATTGTATTGTATTTATTAACATTCCATGGTATTCATACATGCTTACAGCTAGAATATGGAACAAGTAAAAAAAACTTAATATTATTATAAAGTCTTAATTTATAGTCACAGTCTAGATGAAATATATACAGACGAGATTTACAATATAGTCTAGTAGTACAACACAAAGTTTTAGTATCAATTTCATGAAGTGTTATTGAATGTCATGAATTCACCTACAGAATAGAAGGCGTGAGAAATTAGGTACTTCTTTAATTTGGTCCTAAATAATTTTATGTTTTGAGTATCATTTTTATATTGATAGGGAGGATATTAAAAATTTTAACTGCCATATAACGCACTCCTTTTTGATAGCACGATAGACTTGCCGATGGAGTATGAAAGTCATTGTTTTGACGTGTATTTATGCTATGAACTGTTGAATTAGTTACAAAGTTTTCACGATTACATACGAGGAAGATTATTAATGAAAAGATATAGGCTACTGACAAGCCATGGACATTATTTGTACTTTTTTTTAAATAGTCCTACACGATTCCTTAGATTTGGCACCTACTATTATTCTAATTGTTACTATCTGTGGAATTTCCCCAGAATATTTTTCCAAAACTCATTACCGAGTGGAAGTATGCAAAGTATATTGTTTTTAAGGTATTGATACAGTATTTACTATCTTTTGCATAGATCTAATAGCAAAACAAGCTGAATTTAGTTTGGGAGTAATTTATTTAATAGGATTTTTCCAATTTAACACATTATCAATTTTTAAGCCAAGAAATTTGGTTGTTGTAGTCTCTAATAGGGATCTATTATTAATTATTGGGCTAGAAATTTGCGACGTTGAATTTGGACAGGATTTAAATTGAGTTATGTTAGTTTTGTTACAATTTAATACAAATTTATTGACTGAGAACCAGTCACATATATTGAATAGAATTTCCTCTGTTGAAGATTGGAATGTGTTGGAGTTATTGGCTGTAATTACTATACTTGTGTAAGTATAGCTTGTAAGTAAGCTTGTAATAGGTTGACTTTGACACAAACATCTCCTTCGTCTGTTTAATTTTTAGTCTAAATATTTTTCTCTTCCTCCGTGTTGTCTCTGATAGTACTAATGGAAACGTTGGGGAGATGTAAAGTTTTTGTGGTTGCTGTACAAATAAGATTCTTTTTGTAATGTCACTGATCCCTGAGATGAATTCAGGAAACGTAAGGAAGGGGGCGGAGATACAGTGGCGTCACGTGTGGGTAAAAGAGCGAAGTACCACGCAACCAAGAAGGAAAGAAAAATGAAGTTAGCCAGGTTACAGCGGAGCAGCGGCATACGAGGAATTGGATTTGCTCCGCTGCCTCCTCGTGACCCGGCCGGCGACGAATAACCTCGTTAGGAGCCTCGCACGCGTCTCTTGTTAGCATACTGGACGAGTGCAACATGGCGCTCCGGTTTATTATTTAAATTTTGTCTAAATCTTCGCCTCGCTTATAGCATACAGAACTAACTTCAGGATCCAGAAATAATTAAATACAAGAGTTACGGGTTACATCAGCTTCTTGTCTATGCGGATGACGTGAATATGTTAGGAAAAAAATCCACAAACGATTAGGGAAAACACGGGAATTTTACTGGAAACAAGTAAAAAGATCGGTTTGGAAGTGAATCCCGAAAAGACAAAGTATATGATTATGTCTCGTGACCAGAAT
Organism: Periplaneta americana; assembly: GCF_040183065.1. Taxonomy (NCBI): domain Eukaryota; kingdom Metazoa; phylum Arthropoda; class Insecta; order Blattodea; family Blattidae; genus Periplaneta; species Periplaneta americana. The sequence continues at coordinate 151,783,959 of NC_091122.1, forward strand.
ATTGTACGAAATCGAAATATAAACATTGGAGATTTATCCTTCGAAGGGGTGGAAAAATTCAAATATCTTGGAGCAACAGTAACAAATATAAATGACACTCGGGAGGAAATTAAACACAGAATAAATATGGGAAATGCGTGTTATTATTCGGTTGAGAAGCTTTTATCATCCAGTCTCCTGTCAAAAAATCTGAAAGTTAGAATTTATAAAACAGTTATATTACCGGTTGTTCTGTATGGTTGTGAAACTTGGACTCTCACTCTGAGAGAGGGACATAGGTTAAGGATGTTTGAGAATAAGGTTCTTAGGAAAATATTTGGGGCTAAGAGGGATGAAGTTACAGGAGAATGGAGAAAGTTACCTAACGCAGAACTGCACGCATTGTATTCTTCACCTGACATAATTAGGAACATTAAATCGAGACGTTTGGAATGGGCAGCGCATGTAGCACGTATGGGCGAATCCAGAAATGCATATAGAGTGTTAGTCGGGAGACCGCAGGGAAAAAGACCTTTGGGGAGTCCGAGACGTAGATGGGAGGATAATATTAAAATGGATTTGAAGGAGGTGGGATATGATGATAGAGACCGGATTAATCTTGCACAGGATAGGGACCGATGGCGGGCATATGTGATGGCGGCAATTAACCTTCGGACAGAAGTTTGTTAAAATTCTTTTGATTTATATTTTAAAAAATCGTAAATCATTCATATTTTTAATTTCATGAGGTAAGCCATTATACAGGGTGTTTCCGGGCTGGTGTTACAAACTTTCAGGGATCATGGGGAAGGGCACATGTATCAATTTGAGATAAGGAACCCTGGTCCTGAAATGACTGACAAGTGAGTCGAAAGTTATAAGCAAAAATAGTTGTGTGGAAATAGAATTGTAATTTTACAACACGTACCCTCCTTCCCTGAACCTTTGGAACAGTCGTAGAAAGATGGTATGGGCTGGATGTCTCCTACGTGGGTACTGGCCTGATACAATCTGTGAGCTTGTCTACTGTTCCCATTGGCTCATCTGTATTCGAAAATCAGGTGTGCATAATCCGCTCTCGTGTACTCCTCCATTTCACTAGGACTGATCGACTGTACACTGCAACTTGTACACATACACTGCTGTGCATATCAAGACCGACCTTGTCCGTTACACATTACGCCATCTGCATTGCTTTAGTTTAGTTTCCTGTCCCCACAGCGCACTGAATGGAATACTGTAAGGCCGATCTGCATTGCTTTAGTTTAGTTTCCTGTCCCCACAGCGCACTGAATGGAATACTGTAAGGCCGATCTGCATTGCTTTAGTTTAGTTTCCTGTCCCCACAGCGCACTGAATTGAATACTGTAAGGCCGATCTGCATTGCTTTAGTTTAGTTTCCTGTCCCCACAGCGCACTGAATGGAATACTGTAAGGCCGATCTGCATTGCTTTAGTTTAGTTTCCTGTCCCCACAGCGCACTGAATGGAATACTGTAAGGCCGATCTGCATTGCTTTAGTTTAGTTTCCTGTCCCCACAGCGCACTGAATGGAATACTGTAAGGCCGATCTGCATTGCTTTAGTTTAGTTTCCTGTCCCCACAGCGCACTGAATGGAATACTGTAAGGCCGATCTGCATTGCTTTAGTTTAGTTTCCTGTCCCCACAGCGCACTGAATGGAATACTGTAAGGCCGATCTGCATTGCTTTAGTTTAGTTTCCTGTCACCACAGCGCACTGAATGGAATACTGTAAGGCCGATCTGCATTGCTTTAGTTTAGTTTCCTGTCACCACAGCGCACTGAATGGAATACTGTAAGGCCGATCTGCATTGCTTTAGTTTAGTTTCCTGTCCCCACAGCGCACTGAATGGAATACTGTAAGGCCGATCTGCATTGCTTTAGTTTAGTTTCCTGTCACCACAGCGCACTGAATGGAATACTGTAAGGCCGATCTGCATTGCTTTAGTTTAGTTTCCTGTCCCCACAGCGCACTGAATGGAATACTGTAAGGCCGATCTGCATTGCTTTAGTTTAGTTCCCTGTCACCACAGCGCACTGAATGGAATACTGTAAGGCCGATCTGCATTGCTTTAGTTTATTTCCCCGTCCCCACAGCGCACTGAATGGAATACTGTAAGGCCGATCTGCATTGCTTTAGTTTAGTTCCCCGTCCCCACAGCGCACTGAATGGAATACTGTAAGGCCGATCTGCATTGCTTTAGTTTAGTTCCCCGTCCCCACAGCGCACTGAATGGAATACTGTAAGGCCGATCTGCATTGCTTTAGTTTAGTTTCCTGTCACCACAGCGCACTGAATGGAATACTGTAAGGCCGATCTGCATTGCTTTAGTTTAGTTCCCCGTCCCCACAGCGCACTGAATGGAATACTGTAAGGCCGATCTGCATTGCTTTAGTTTAGTTCCCCGTCCCCACAGCGCACTGAATGGAATACTGTAAGGCCGATCTGCATTGCTTTAGTTTAGTTCCCTGTCACCACAGCGCACTGAATGGAATACTGTAAGGCCGATCTGCATTGCTTTAGTTTAGTTTCCTGTCCCCACAGCGCACTGAATGGAATACTGTAAGGCCGATCTGCATTGCTTTAGTTTAGTTTCCTGTCACCACAGCGCACTGAATGGAATACTGTAAGGCCGATCTGCATTGCTTTAGTTTAGTTTCCTGTCCCCACAGCGCACTGAATGGAATACTGTAAGGCCGATCTGCATTGCTTTAGTTTAGTTCCCTGTCACCACAGCGCACTGAATGGAATACTGTAAGGCCGATCTGCATTGCTTTAGTTTATTTCCCCGTCCCCACAGCGCACTGAATGGAATACTGTAAGGCCGATCTGCATTGCTTTAGTTTAGTTCCCCGTCCCCACAGCGCACTGAATGGAATACTGTAAGGCCGATCTGCATTGCTTTAGTTTAGTTCCCCGTCCCCACAGCGCACTGAATGGAATACTGTAAGGCCGATCTGCATTGCTTTAGTTTAGTTCCCCGTCCCCACAGCGCACTGAATGGAATACTGTAAGGCCGATCTGCATTGCTTTAGTTTAGTTTCCTGTCACCACAGCGCACTGAATGGAATACTGTAAGGCCGATCTGCATTGCTTTAGTTTAGTTCCCCGTCCCCACAGCGCACTGAATGGAATACTGTAAGGCCGATCTGCATTGCTTTAGTTTAGTTCCCCGTCCCCACAGCGCACTGAATGGAATACTGTAAGGCCGATCTGCATTGCTTTAGTTTAGTTTCCTGTCACCACAGCGCACTGAATGGAATACTGTAAGGCCGATCTGCATTGCTTTAGTTTAGTTCCCCGTCCCCACAGCGCACTGAATGGAATACTGTAAGGCCGATCTGCATTGCTTTAGTTTAGTTCCCCGTCCCCACAGCGCACTGAATGGAATACTGTAAGGCCGATCTGCATTGCTTTAGTTTAGTTCCCTGTCACCACAGCGCACTGAATGGAATACTGTAAGGCCGATCTGCATTGCTTTAGTTTAGTTTCCTGTCCCCACAGCGCACTGAATTGAATACTGTAAGGCCGATCTGCATTGCTTTAGTTTAGTTTCCTGTCCCCACAGCGCACTGAATGGAATACTGTAAGGCCGATCTGCATTGCTTTAGTTTAGTTTCCTGTCCCCACAGCGCACTGAATGGAATACTGTAAGGCCGATCTGCATTGCTTTAGTTTAGTTTCCTGTCCCCACAGCGCACTGAATGGAATACTGTAAGGCCGATCTGCATTGCTTTAGTTTAGTTTCCTGTCCCCACAGCGCACTGAATGGAATACTGTAAGGCCGATCTGCATTGCTTTAGTTTAGTTTCCTGTCCCCACAGCGCACTGAATGGAATACTGTAAGGCCGATCTGCATTGCTTTAGTTTAGTTTCCTGTCACCACAGCGCACTGAATGGAATACTGTAAGGCCGATCTGCATTGCTTTAGTTTAGTTTCCTGTCACCACAGCGCACTGAATGGAATACTGTAAGGCCGATCTGCATTGCTTTAGTTTAGTTTCCTGTCCCCACAGCGCACTGAATGGAATACTGTAAGGCCGATCTGCATTGCTTTAGTTTAGTTTCCTGTCACCACAGCGCACTGAATGGAATACTGTAAGGCCGATCTGCATTGCTTTAGTTTAGTTTCCTGTCCCCACAGCGCACTGAATGGAATACTGTAAGGCCGATCTGCATTGCTTTAGTTTAGTTCCCTGTCACCACAGCGCACTGAATGGAATACTGTAAGGCCGATCTGCATTGCTTTAGTTTATTTCCCCGTCCCCACAGCGCACTGAATGGAATACTGTAAGGCCGATCTGCATTGCTTTAGTTTAGTTCCCCGTCCCCACAGCGCACTGAATGGAATACTGTAAGGCCGATCTGCATTGCTTTAGTTTAGTTCCCCGTCCCCACAGCGCACTGAATGGAATACTGTAAGGCCGATCTGCATTGCTTTAGTTTAGTTCCCCGTCCCCACAGCGCACTGAATGGAATACTGTAAGGCCGATCTGCATTGCTTTAGTTTAGTTTCCTGTCACCACAGCGCACTGAATGGAATACTGTAAGGCCGATCTGCATTGCTTTAGTTTAGTTCCCCGTCCCCACAGCGCACTGAATGGAATACTGTAAGGCCGATCTGCATTGCTTTAGTTTAGTTCCCCGTCCCCACAGCGCACTGAATGGAATACTGTAAGGCCGATCTGCATTGCTTTAGTTTAGTTCCCTGTCACCACAGCGCACTGAATGGAATACTGTAAGGCCGATCTGCATTGCTTTAGTTTAGTTTCCTGTCCCCACAGCGCACTGAATGGAATACTGTAAGGCCGATCTGCATTGCTTTAGTTTAGTTTCCTGTCACCACAGCGCACTGAATGGAATACTGTAAGGCCGATCTGCATTGCTTTAGTTTAGTTTCCTGTCCCCACAGCGCACTGAATGGAATACTGTAAGGCCGATCTGCATTGCTTTAGTTTAGTTCCCTGTCACCACAGCGCACTGAATGGAATACTGTAAGGCCGATCTGCATTGCTTTAGTTTATTTCCCCGTCCCCACAGCGCACTGAATGGAATACTGTAAGGCCGATCTGCATTGCTTTAGTTTAGTTCCCCGTCCCCACAGCGCACTGAATGGAATACTGTAAGGCCGATCTGCATTGCTTTAGTTTAGTTCCCCGTCCCCACAGCGCACTGAATGGAATACTGTAAGGCCGATCTGCATTGCTTTAGTTTAGTTCCCCGTCCCCACAGCGCACTGAATGGAATACTGTAAGGCCGATCTGCATTGCTTTAGTTTAGTTTCCTGTCACCACAGCGCACTGAATGGAATACTGTAAGGCCGATCTGCATTGCTTTAGTTTAGTTCCCCGTCCCCACAGCGCACTGAATGGAATACTGTAAGGCCGATCTGCATTGCTTTAGTTTAGTTCCCCGTCCCCACAGCGCACTGAATGGAATACTGTAAGGCCGATCTGCATTGCTTTAGTTTAGTTCCCTGTCACCACAGCGCACTGAATGGAATACTGTAAGGCCGATCTGCATTGCTTTAGTTTAGTTTCCTGTCCCCACAGCGCACTGAATGGAATACTGTAAGGCCGATCTGCATTGCTTTAGTTTAGTTTCCTGTCCCCACAGCGCACTGAATGGAATACTGTAAGGCCGATCTGCATTGCTTTAGTTTAGTTTCCTGTCCCCACAGCGCACTGAATGGAATACTGTAAGGCCGATCTGCATTGCTTTAGTTTAGTTCCCCGTCCCCACAGCGCACTGAATGGAATACTGTAAGGCCGATCTGCATTGCTTTAGTTTAGTTTCCTGTCCCCACAGCGCACTGAATGGAATACTGTAAGGCCGATCTGCATTGCTTTAGTTTAGTTTCCTGTCCCCACAGCGCACTGAATGGAATACTGTAAGGCCGATCTGCATTGCTTTAGTTTAGTTTCCTGTCCCCACAGCGCACTGAATGGAATACTGTAAGGCCGATCTGCATTGCTTTAGTTTAGTTTCCTGTCCCCACAGCGCACTGAATGGAATACTGTAAGGCCGATCTGCATTGCTTTAGTTTAGTTCCCCGTCCCCACAGCGCACTGAATGGAATACTGTAAGGCCGATCTGCATTGCTTTAGTTTAGTTTCCTGTCCCCACAGCGCACTGAATGGAATACTGTAAGGCCGATCTGCATTGCTTTAGTTTAGTTTCCTGTCCCCACAGCGCACTGAATGGAATACTGTAAGGCCGATCTGCATTGCTTTAGTTTAGTTTCCTGTCCCCACAGCGCACTGAATGGAATACTGTAAGTAGACAATGCAAACAACGTCACATTTCATATGCTTCTAGTCGCTTCTCTTCACTTCGTCGTAACGTTCATGTTTCTGCCCCCATACAATGCCACACTCCACACAAAGCACTTCACTAGTCTTTTCTTTAGTTATTTTTCCAGAGGTCCGCAGAAAGTGCTCCTTTAGCTATTAAAAGCTTTCTTTCACATTGCTACCCTCATTTTGACTTCCTAGCAGTAGCTCATGTTACTGCTTATAGTATTTGAAACTGTCCACTTTCTCTACTGCATCATTTCGTATTCGCACGTGTAATCTCCTTTATTATTTTTTCTTTCGATAACCATGGTATTCGTCTTGTTTGTACGTATCTTCATCCTATACTGCTCAAAACTGCCACAATTCCTTTTTGCGAAAATTGCAAAATTAATACCTATAATAAACATTCGCACTACGTACTCGATGTTGTTTTCGCTTGTTTCTCTTTATATTTTATCACGGCCGGCTAGATTAGAAATTATTTTGTATTGAAACATCTTAATTTCTGCACAGTCTAGTACAGGGACATCATTTTATTTTTACTTCAATTTTTATTGTACCTGAGTTTTTGAATGTACTTTACTCCCACCCTCCTACTAATGAAGTTTCAACTGTTCTCAGACAGAATCAAGGCAGCATATAGTAAACAGCACTGAGTTATTGAGTATAGTACGTTCCAGAAATATGTTCGCGTTTTCCAGTGACGAAAGAGCTTTCAATATTGAATCATATTTTCGCACAGTTACAGTCCGTTTGCCTACGTCGCATCCCGATTTTCCCCACCTGCTTCTGCACGCCCCTCTGTAAAAGCAGGGCTGTCTTATCTCTTTTCTGAAAACATTAATTTCTGTTAGGAATTGGACGTCTACGTAATATTATACAACTGTTTAAAATAACTTAAATAAAAGGGCCTCGTTAAGTAATTAACTGTCACGTGAGTTCCCCCTTTCTACGATCCTGCAGCATAACCACTTGGACGGACAGTAGATAGCATGTCTGAGTAATTTTATCTGTGCGGGTCGGGCAGAAGTGAAGATGGAATTTACAGTACAAAAGGTACTCTTTTATAGAGTAGGTACAGAATTATTTCAACATGAGTTACTAGTACGAAGGACGAAACTGGCAATTGGAATTAGATGCAATATTCTATAGTGCGATATTATGCACAAAAGAACTGATGCCTGTATCGAAATGAACGGCCACTATTTTCAAAAATGTGTTTAAATATCCATATTATGATTACTTTTCAATTGAACTTCATTCTCTATATTGTACGCTAATGTGATGTAGACAGTATAATATACACTGCATAATGAATACGTTCACATGAATAGCTCAGTTCGTGAGTAAAAACACTTATTCTTAATACAGTACTGATTTTTGATTAAACAAAAACCTAATGAAAATTATCGAACTCAAAATTGCGATATTTCTTAGTTTACGTAAATGGATGAACTACTTTTCTTCCCTCCTATACCTAGTAAAGTGATTTGTTTGTGTTTTACGCCGGTATCATCGAACTCCAGTCGTGGAAGGAGGTAGCGAACGGTGTTCCCGGTTCTCTAAAGGTATAGCCAGGTTAATATTAAAAATGTTAGTAAAAATAAAATGATGTCCCTGTATATACCGTCACGAAGCTTCAGTTTATGAGGGTACTAGGAACAATAGACTGTGCAGGTACTATTTCGCATTGTCTGTAATGATGCGATAGTAGCGATCCTAGTGGTTAGCAACTATTTATGGATGCATATTTACTACGTATTGAGCTTCGTGACTGTACATACTAGACTGTGATTTCATCTTTCAATGCTTACTCTGATTAATGACGTCATCATTTTAACAGAAATTTTAGCCAGATTTCTTGAATTCCAAGAGCATTAACGTTCCACTTGAAGAGATTCGTTTACCACCAAAAAAAAAAAAAAAAAAAAAAGAGGGATGGTTTTGAAATTTATTTCTTTTTTCAGAGTATAATTCCACGAAAGTTATCAAATCCCAGGAGATCCACTCTGCAGTGCGGTAGTTAAACTCACTATCCCGTTGGTTGTCAGTCTCTTTACAGAATCAAATCAGATGAAGTTTGTAATGTGAAGTTTTAACAGTTTATTTTGTACTAAATGTTCGTAAAAACCATTAAATGAACGTAGAGGCCAAATGTTTTATTTACATGTTTTGGCAAACCACAGAGCGTGTTAGAAGAGCAGACAGATCCCGAGAGGCTGAGCATAATTACAAACGCATGAAACCAGTGATAAATGAATCAGTCTATTAGCGAAATACTCTGTTTTTATTGCAAAAAATACTGTCGAATGCTATACTCAAACAGAAAAGCTTTTAAACAACTGAAAGTAAGTTTGTGGAGTTGTAATAACAAGTTAATGTTCCCAGTATTCAGGGATAGGGATAACAAATATTGCGCAGGTATAGATCTCAGGGACAGCGAACGAAAACTCGTACCGAGATGCTGCACTTTGACGTGGGTTCAAGTCCCGCTTGGGCTGATTATATCTGGTTGAGATTCTTCCGAAATTTTGTCGTCATCTGTAAGGAGAATGCCAGGCAATCAATGACAAATCTTTGGGATCGCTATAATAAATTCCTTGTCGCTGAATAAGTTCGTAGCAGTAGTGGCGTTTTGTTTAAAAGGTGTTAGGAGTGACCTGGAGCATTTTTGCTATAGGCATAATATGCCATACTAAGACTTCGTCCTCAACTATTGTGTCATAAATTGCGTCCTTCATAGAACCCCAAAGAAAAATTCGACCTGCGTTATGACCAGGCTTCGAGACTTCGGACCCAATAGAGCAGTTCAGTGGGAAATCCGCGTAACCGGGTACTGAGTATAGTGGTAAAGCGCAGTGGGTTGGGGTACTGTAGAATGAATGCCAACAAATACGCAAAGTAAGACGCTCTGGATTTGAAGATTCTGACGAATAATTTGGTTTCCATACAAACCTATTTTCAAACTGTGTCTGAAACTATTACACGGTTAGAAAAGTCAGAGTAAGAGATGCCGGAAGCCCTCAAATTAGTTGAGAAAATGACACAGAGAATTAATGAGACACCAAGTACACCGGTTACTGAACGTGTAAAACAGAAGTGGAAATACATTTTATGTAAAAGTAACGGATCTGGAACATTGTGTAATTTAAACAGCAAATTAGTGGACATAGAGTCACCCGAGAAAAAAGAAGAGACTGCAATGATGTTAGGTTTTTCGTTTTGCTCCTATCACGTCATGCGGTGTAGAGAGGAGCTTTCTACAGTACAAACTTTGGCAGATAAACGAAAAAGATTTAAGTTTGAGACACTGAGAATGTATCTTGTAGTACATTGCAATTCGGTACTGTAACTGCACTTCCTAAAGACGACCAATAGGATAAATGAAAAAAATAAAAATTGCTACATGCTTATTTCCACCATTAACACTGTGTATAATTAAACACAAATGCTTATAAAAGACAGGAGAATAAATGCTTTTCACATTCTTTTGACATTATCATAGTGTAATGTATATTTACTTTCAGAATGTACATATGTGTGTGTTTCCCCATACTACCGTACTCTACTCTAAATAGCAACGTTGTTACCTCAACACATCTCTACCTACCTGCAGCGAGTCAACAACCTATAGTGCAGTAATGTCAGAGTTGTAAGCTCCGAAACCGGTTGTGGTGCTAGAGACGTCCAGTCGGAGCGTGAACTTGCTTATGTCTGTGGAAGCACCGGAGCTCGCAACGAGTTATAGTGGAGCGCTCCGCTCCGTTTAGGCTGTGTCTGACAACGCTGCTATAGTGCATGCACAGTAAACTTATTGTTTCCGGTCCAAAGTCTCGAAGCCTGGTTATGACCGATTATTAACCAGGTACAGGGTGGAAGTGAAATAGCCTTACAGATTTCTAGAGGGAGTAGCTCATGTTGTGTGTAACAAAAAAACTATAATATCGTATTGGTGAGAAGTTCATAGCTTTTTTCAGAAAATTTTTTTTTTTCCAAATGTTTAACAGTCTCTTATTCGGTAATTATTGCGAGTAGGATCGTGATTTTTGTCTATATCGATAGGAAATTTAATGAAGAATAATTTATCTCTTTGGCGTACTTCAATAGCGTGCACGGTTTTCGTGTAAATTTAATTTTAAAAACCTCTAAATTCAAACCATTGTACGAAACGAACGTGTGGCAATTTCTTCGTAGCTTTGCAGCTTATGTAAGGAGACTCACCGAGTTAGTTGACCTCTTACATCTGTATACGAGTAGAGTATTTTAGGGACAATTTGCCGGACTGCTGAAACTTCAAACTTAACTTTCTAATTAACCGTGCATTTAATCACAAAATGTAATATAGGTTTCCTATTCATTTACGTGTACCCTATTATCTCTTTCAATCTGCAAGGTTATTTCACTTCCAACCTGAATATGTTTCACAAGTGTTGCTTTACAAGTGACACATGTCTACGAATGTAGCGCCGTAACGAACATCTGCAACCTTTTGTTCCTATCTTCAAAATACTCTCCACTTAGCTCTCAAATTGTCCGCAAATCTTTATTCATACTTTACATATTAGAGATGAACGAAACTAACTGCCGCTCTCGCTCGCTGTGTTCGTTGCATTTGTCTTTCGAGTCTCGTCTCGTCTCGTCTCGTCTCGTCTCGTCTCGTCTCGTCATTCTCGTGCCCTTCGAGTCTCGCTCCATCATTCTGAAATAGCATTTATTTATTTATTTATTTATTTATTCTGGTGTAGTTAAGGTCATCAGGCCTTTTCTTCCACAACACCAGGAATACAAATACAATAATAGAAATAAACAGAGAAAAAAATACACTATATACAAAATAAAGCTACACAAAAAATAAAGAGAGAGAGAGAGAAAAAAACATTATAAACAAAGTAAAGCCACACAAAATATACACAGGTTGCAGTCACACAAACTTTAAATGAGTGATTAAGTATCATAATTAATTGTATCCTACTGGCCTTTATCTCTGCCAGGTTAAATAAAATTATTATTATTATTATTATTATTATTATTATTATTATTATTATTAATTAACATAAACAAGAAACTTACAATTTTAATCTAGTTTAAAAAAGAAAAAGAAAGAAAAAAAACACAGAAATCAATACTTCTAGCAATACCTAAAAACATTAACTAAGACAAAATTTTCCAATTTAATTTTCAATTTTGATAAAGTCCAGCAGTCCCTCACGTCATTAGGTAACGAATTCCAGAGGCGAGGTATTTCTACAGTAGGAGGAAGATGAGCGGTGAAAGATTTCGTAACTTTGAATAACATACATCATTGAAATAAATAATATTATAAATGTTTAAATGAGACAAAAAGACAAAACTGAATAGTATCTTAGTTATCAAAATGTTCTGGTTCTATTATATGGTATTACCTGTGGTTATATAAGTAGAAAAAAAAACATTTCTCAAATAAATTTGCATTTCTAAGAAACACAAAACATAACCAAATAAATTTGCATTTCTAAGAAACACAAAACATAACTTTAATATCTTTTTACTTGAGATTGCACACTTGATCTCAAACATATGAAAAGAAAATTTCTAGCCTTTTAATAAGGACCTAGTAATTAGATAAAGACTGGGGAACGGAATATTATACACTGAAAGGTAGAGATGATGTTTCAAATAAGCTACTTGATTGTTTATACATATATAACTGTTGCCAAAGTAGATAAAACTTCAGTCAGGTATAAACAACTGTGGCAATTCAAGGCTGCTTTGGCGTTCGGGACTTCGGGAGTGATCAATCTCGACGTCTCGAAACACTCACAAGCAGTCTTTACGTCAATGACGCTACGTATATACAACATTGTCGTGCGGGTTTTCGGCTTTGCGGGCGCTGTTAGTCTTGCTTGTTCATCTCTACTGTATATTTACAAGTAGTAGGAATTTCTTATCATCAGCATAGTATAATATGTACAGGGGTTGAAACAATACATGGTAAATAATGTAAACAAGGGATACACACTTGTTTTCTTTGCGGAAAAGATGCATATATTTAACCATTCTTGGAATGGAAAATTGACAAACCAAAATTTTTGCCACAAAATAATGTTTTGTCTATATTATACAATACTTCGTACTATCTCTTGGTGGCACTACGATAATAATTTTGTATACACAGACTTGTGTGTGTTTTCTGTTGCATGCCATTTCATATATTTTACTCATACTTTGTCTTGATATGTCGTTTTATGGCCCCAGTAATCTGCGATCAACGGAAATAAAAACCTCATGATATCTCTGTAGTAACAGTTTATGTACGTCTTTCTCTGTTTAAATTATCGTGTGACATATATAACTTCTATAAAACTGGAAATGGTCTTCTTACGTTTAGAAAGTTACGACTAAATCGTGATATATCATAGAATATAAAATATTTTATTCGTGCTTTTAAGTATTCTAAAATTGAATGAATCGTTTCTAGAGAGGTGCAATAGCACACGAATGGGTGTCTATAATTTAGTTACGTTTACTAAAGACCATAAATCATGTGGACACGTAAATTATAGTCATGAAGCTAATATTAAAATATGGTATGCCGTGTAACATACATTACGAACACACGTGTTCAGAAAATTACGGATTGGAATAGTATATGTTAAAGATAACCGATGTGTGAATACATTTAAAGGAACACTCCACAAAAAATGACAACTTCTTTCCTAATCATTTTTTTTTTCAAACAAATTTTGAAAGCATGTTTACTATGTAAAGGACTACCAAAATCCAAGTTTTGAACTCTGAAATGTTTTTTTTTTTTTGCTTTTGATTTCTTATTATTTTTCTATTCTGTTTAGAAATATTTTCAAACCCAAGTTTCTAGTACATCATCTCAATTTTAAAGCTTCACAAGACATAGAGAAAATTTCTTTGCATTCATTTTATTAAATATCTCGTTTATTCACCTTAAAACAATTTAAAAAAAATTTTTAAAGCTATTTTTGTATAATTCATAAAAAAATTAGTAAAATAAACTAGTGGCATTTCTCACAAAGTAAATATGTAGAAACGTATAACTACCTCATAAATACTTGAAGTAAAAATTTCATCCAGAGTGATTAATATTTGGCATTAAAAATTGTTGTTGAATCAAGAAAAATAAACTTACGGAAAAATGGATTTGAAAGTAAAATTAATATTTATGTAAACTAAAATTCTCGTCCGCTATTCTCTCATCTAGTAACTTCAGGTAGGCAACTTTAGAAAAAAAGTTGCTAGATTTGTAATCAGAAATTTGTAAAAAAAATAGTTCTTTAATGAAAAATAAAATGAGAAGCCCCGACAGCTTTAATTAAAAATAACTTTAAACATATTTGTAACCAGAATTGAACTAAATCTATTTGGGGTATGAAATATACATTCTAAAGAAGTCGGCACATAATACGCTGATGTATATAATTTCTATCAAGTGCATTATATTCTTCTTGCAAAAATATCTATGAAGCTAATAGCATGATACTAGTTAGTTAATTAACAGTTTTATTGCTGCATATTAGTCTCGTAATTGGATAATTATTGCAATGTATTTGTGTAATTTTGTTAGTATCATACTGCTGTTAATTTTGTTATTTCTGAATTTCTATTTGTTTTCAGGAAATGTGGAAGTAATTGAATTTGCTGAATTGGGAATTGGTGAGTCTTTATCCTGATTATATTTTTTGCTATATATACATTATATTATTCCGATTTAAAACATGTAGTGCTATTTCATATAAAAATATAACTGTGTAGGCTTTACACCGTTAGAAGTGAAACCTCTTAACTTGTAAATGCTTATTAATTTTTTAATAATATTTTACTCAGTACTCTTCAGCATTTAAAAATGAAATAATTAGTTAATTATAGCTGAAACAAGATACGAAAAATGAAGTAGGCCTACACGAAACCATATTGGTTGTTTCTAAAATAAGATTGCTTTAAAATATTTTATGAACCTTTCATTTGATACAAATTGTGATTTACTTCTACATAACTGACATCAGTTGGATCACGTATTACATTAATTGATTCTTGGTGGTGAAGGAACACTACCTAAATTGTTGACACATTGTAACTGAACTGTAGAAGGGAGATTAGAATATACTTTTTACCTTGCCCTGCAATCTCGCACTCCTGTCAGTCTACACTTTTTATGGTTCAAGTTTCTGAGATTCATTTCGACGATTTTTTCAGATCACGCCCTCATTCATTTATTTTACTTATTTAAGCTGGTAGAGATAAGGCCATCAGACCTTCTCTTTCCCTCTACCAAGGGACTACAACTACAATATTAAGAATACAATTACAATTATAATTACAATTAATATTAAATTTACAAATACAATAAAAATCAAAGTACTAAAAGATTAACTGATTAATAATAGCTAGACAGTTTATTGCGAAAGTTAAGAAGAGAGACAAATTTCGTTTTATTAATTAAGTAAAAAGTAAACCTACTCTACACAGTAAGAAATGCTTAATAAGTTTGCTTTTGAATGTTACTAAATTCCGACAGTCTCTGATGTCACTGGGTAGGGTATTTCACAAGCACGAGAGCGAGATTGTGTATGATGATGAATACGATGATGTCTTATGTGTTGGTATGGCTAGTATGCGGCTATTTTGCGTGCGTGTGAAGAGATTATGATATGATGACAGGTAACTGAAACGGGAGGCAAGGTAGGTAGGTGTAGAGGTGTGAAGGACTTGGAAAAGGAGAACAAGAGAATGAAAACTTCTACGTTCGTTAAGCCGTAGCCAGTTTAGTCTATGATTTCAGAATATTTTCTAGCTAAAGCATCTCAACAATGTAATTTCACTCACTGGTTTTTCTACTGTATAACGTCACAACACTACACAGGAGACGCACCGTCCGCCGGCAGCACCACTACCATTAATAAACATATATGAAGAGCTGGAATTGATTCTTCGATTTGATTAAAGTGGTGACATATTGATGGGAGTGGAGGAAATTGAATTTAGTGGAGTCACTAAGACCTCTGTCTGTAGTTTCGCGTTTAACAGCACTGTATACATTTTGGGAATAGCGCATGTATTTGACTGTGGTTGTGAAGTATTGTTATGGCTCCAATTCCAGGTGAACGGAAAATAGTGTTTTGTGATTGTCGCAATATTGAGGGAAGCATTCGTATCACCCTTGATCACATACTGTATAACAGATTAAACAGCCTGTGATGGTCTTTCAAGGCCACTGTTATCAATTTCACTATGCTGCCATCTAGCGACTGAAAAATAAATCACGTTATAACCCTTATGGATTTGCTAAAGCGAACACATTATTTCCTTGTAGTGTTCTGGACTAAATCTGGAAATGAAATAAATAGATCTGAAGAGGATTTAGGTTTAATTGCGTTAGTTTTGAAAGAAGAAGAAGAAGAAGAAGAAGAAGAAGAAGAAGAAGAAGAAAAAAACAAAATAAGCTTCGCGTCTTCCATTTCATTTATGCCTTCAATATTACCACGATTGGAGGCCTTGCAATCGATGTATTATCATGACTTTATTTATTTGTGGTCGGGAGGAAAAAGGTCTTAAGTAAATTCTTTGTGAAAATGAGATTTTTATATATTCTGAAAGCGGAAACAATTCTCTACAATCTGGTAAAACGGCTAAAGTCAAATAAGGCTCCTGACTGGATTTATAGAGCGTTACCAGATGTCCTAAGTACTTTTTGAATCGAGCACACACAGAATAAAGGACTTAAGAATATTTAATACTTTATTCCTTACAAACCATCACATGTTTATTTTCCATGATTCCCTATTAAAAAGGTCCAACTTCTATTTTAGCCATTTTATCACATACTGGTGCCCTTTTCTTTTAAAACTTTAACCACAATGGTAAACAGTCCTATAATTGTTTAAGACCCATTTTGCATTCCTAATAATTTACATTTCTCATTTATTTTGACATGAAAAATGTCTTATGTTTAATAGTTCCTTATACTCAGATTGGCTTCTAGTCTTAAAAGGGCTTAAGTGCGACTATTTTTGGAAACAATCGAGAAAATTGTTAAATGATCAACATTACCTATATATATGTATATATATATGTATATATATAAAACCAAATAATATCCAGGAAAAACATTCTAATTAAAAAACTCTATAATTGATACCAATTTCAATCTTTCTACTGCTCTCTTGAAAAGTATAAAATTTTTACTTAAGACCTTTTTCCTCCCGGCCACATTATTGGCCTGTACGAAAATCCGTCTAGGATTCTCTGTCCAGAATTCTGGATGGAATCCGGTTATGCAGACAAAATCAATACGGCAGAGTGGAATGCTTATTTAAAATAGTGGAAAAAATAAAAATCCAAACGCACCGAAAGAATCCGTTTCTACAGGGACATAATTTTATTTTTACTAATATTTTTAATATTAACCTGGCTATACCTTTGGATTAACGGTTAAAAACAGAAAACACCGTTTACTACCCCTTCCACGAACGGAGTTCGATGATACTGAAGTAAAATACAAAAACAAATCACTTTACTGGGTATAAGAGGGGAGAAAAATAGTTCGTCCATTTACGTAAACTAGGAAATGTCGCAAGTTTGAGTTTGATAATTTTCATTAGGTTTTTGTTTAATCAAAATACAGTACAGTATTAACAATAAGTGTTTTTACTCACGAACTGAGTTATCCATGCGAACTTATTCATTATGCAATGTATATTATACTGTCTACAGCACATTACCGTACAATGTAGAGAATGAAGTTAAATTGAAAAATAACCATAATATGGATATTTAAACACATTTTTGAAAATGGTAGCCGTTCATTTCGATACGGCTTCAGTTTTTTTGTGCATATTATCGCACTATAGACTATTGCATCTAATTCCAATTACCAGTTTCGTTCTTCGTACTAGTAACTCATGCTGAACTAATTCTGTACCTACTCTATAAAAGAGTACCTTACGTACTGTAAATTTAATCTTCACTTCTGCCCGATCAGAAAAGATAAAATTACTCAGACATGCTATCTACCGTTCGTTCAAATAGTTATGTCGCAGGACCGTAGAAAGAGGGGAAATCACGTGACAGTTAATTACTTAACGAAGCCCTTTTAGTTAAGTTATTTTAAACAGTTGTATAATATTACAATAGAAATTAATGTTTTCGGAAAAGATCCAAGACAGTACAGCCACTAGCTTTACAGAGGGGCGAGTAAAAGTAGGTGGGGGAAATCAGGATGCGACGCAGGCAAACGGACGACAGTACCTGTGCGAAAATATGATTCATTATTGAAAGTTCTTTTGTCACTGGAAAATGCGAACATATTTCTGAAACGTACTATACTCACTAACTCAGTACTATATGCGACCTTGGTTCTCTGTGGAGGACAGTTGGAACTTCATTAGTGGAAGGGATGGGAGTGAAGTACATACAAAAACTCAGGTACAATAAAAATTGAAGTAAAAATAAAATGATATCCCTGTATAAATGAGCGCCTATCTTTACAGGATAGTAGTAGTAGTAGTAGTAGTAGTAGCAGGTTTATTTTGCCTGGCAGAGTTAAGGCCATGAGGCCTTCTCTTCCACTCAACCAGGTTTCAATAATACAAATACATGAGATACAAAATTTGATTGCAAAACAACACAAAAGAAAATAAATTAGAAATTACTTAAAATATAGTAGGAAATTACAATAGACAAGATCAGTTACATAATATAAAATTACAAATGGTCAAGATAAGTTACATAATATATAAAATAAAGTAGAAAATTACACATAATCAAAATCAGTTACGTAACAATGGGGAATACACACACACACACACACACACACACACACACACACACACACACACACACACACACACACAAACACACAATTTATAAGATCTAAAATGCCCGAGACAAATTGGACGATTAATTTACTTGAGATATATTATTCAGTTAATATACTAATTGGAGAATACATATGGGTGACAAGACATAAAATGTTGATTAGCAAAGTCCTACTAAATGGCATACAAACACAAATGATTAAATAATATATGAAGATAATAAAAAAAAAGGACAAGAGAAAAAAAAAGAAGAAGAGAGAGGAGAAAAAAATAACAACTTGGTCATTTAAGTCTATTTAGAAACTTCCGCAAGAGTCTAGTTCTGTTCATTAAAGACAAAAGTACAAAGTACAAAGATAGTACTGGGTGAATAGTATAGAGCAGATCAAGTTTCACGGCTGGCCGGCTGACTATGAGCGCTGAGGAAGGCCACGCGAGGCTTCTGTTCACCCAGTTTTAAGAGTGTTTGAGTCCAAGCTACTGCAGTGATAAGATCATCTTTCCAGAAGTTCTCTCTTTCATTCGGTGTGATTTTACGTTTATGTTTTAGAAGTAATTACCTTTCGCCTTCGATTGCAGTTTCACAGTTTCAACTAACATGTTACTTAGAGTTAGTAAACAATAATTATTTTATTCGCAACTACACGTGGAATCCGCGCAAACGAAGCGGAACTTTCAGTCTGGCCTCGAAAGCTTTAAAATGTTAGATAAAATTAATTTCAGTAAAGTGTAAAACGTTTCCGTACACCGCCGCCCACATGTTTAGACGTATAAAATGTACAAAACTTCTTTCTTCCTTCCTTTTATCTAATATATATCTCGGAGGCAGTAACCCATTAAAATTGAACGACGGCTGTTTTCATACAAGCGACTAGAGGTTCTGGCTCACCGTGTCAGCCATGTCAAAAAGAAGCGTACATTTTTATATTATGACGTTACATATCCTAAGGCAGGCTTTTAGCTAGGAATAACAAAAGAGGTTTTTCTTCCATCTCTCGATTCTCTTCCGTTAGCAGATCGAAAAAAGTGAATTCGTTATAGACAAAATTACTTGCACGGTTTTCAAAATGTTGTTTTAATTTTTAAAAGCATTCTTCAGTTTCACGTCAGTCTCCTGTCAGAATACGTGATGTTTCTAAAATTATCTGCCCTTTTTTTTCTTAGATTATTGTAATATAAATGAGTTTCATATAAAAGTCGGTAAATTTACTCGCATTATAATACAGGGACATCATTTTATTTTTACTTACATTTTTAATATTAACCTGTCTACACCTTTAGAGAACCGGAAACACCGCTTGCTCCCCCCTCCAAGACTGGAATTCGATGATACTGGCGTAAAACACAAATCACTCTACTAGGTATAGGAAGGAAGAAAAGTAGTTCATCCATTTACGTAAACTAGGAAATATTGCGATTTTGAGTTTGATAATTTTCATTAGGTTTTTCTTTAATCAAAGTACAGTACTGTATTAAGAATAAGTGTTTTTACTCACGAAGTGAGTTATGCATGCGAACGTATTCATTATGCGGTGTATATTATACTGTCTACAACACATTAGCGTACAATATAGAGAAAGAAGTTGAATTGAAAAATAATCATAATATGCATATTTAAACACAATTTTTAAAATGGTGGCCGTTCATTTCGATACAGGCTTCAGTTCTTTTGTGCATATTATCGCACTATAGACTATTGCATCTAATTCCAATTGCCAGTTTCGTCCTTCGTACTAGTAACTCATGTTGAAATAATTCTGTACCTTGTACCTACTCTACGTACTGTAAATTCAATCTTCACTTCTGCCCGACCCGAAAATATAAAATTACTCAGACATGCTATTTACTGTCCATCCACGTGAAATCACGTGACAGTTAATTATTTAACGAGGCCCTTTTATTTAAGTTAAATTAAATAGCTGTATAATATTACGTAAACGTCCAATTCCTAAGAGAAACTAATGTTTTCAGAAAAGAGCTAAGACAGCCCAGCTTTTACAGAAGGGCGAGCAGAAGCAGGTGGGGGAAATCGGGATGCGATGTAGGCAAACGGACAGTACCTGTGCGAAAATATGATTCAATATTGAAAACTCTTTCGTCACTGGAAAACGCGAACATATTTCTGGAACGTACTATACTCAGTAACTCAGTACTGCTTACTATCTGCGGTCTTGGTTCTGTGTGGAGTTGGAACTTCATTAGTAGGAGGGGTGGGAGCGAAGTACATTAAAAAACTCAGGTACAATAAAAATTGAAGTAAAAAGAAAATGATGTCCCTGTATAATGATTTTCAGTCAATTGTACACTTGACAGAGAAAACTGTATTAAGTTTAATTTCACTTTTTCGGGTAAGAACCACGTTTATAAAAACCCTCAGATTTAGATATCAAATTAATTTTAATTTGTACTTAACTGTGAATTTTTGGTGGTATAAATCCTCATTTTAAGTTATTTCGTCTTAACTTCAAGCTCAACGTAACTGACGACTTTTTTCAAGTTAATCATAGCTATTAACTGAAGTTTACAGAAAATGTATGTAGGCTATACGAGTATATACAAAATTATCCATAAGGAGTTACCGGCCTAAAGGCTCATTCACAATGAAAATTAAACATAACGTAAGTGTTAACTTAAGAATATAAACGTTACGGTAAAATCAAGAAGTCATACCATCATTCACGATGGGAACATAAACATAACCGCAAACATACTTGGTAACCATGGAAACATAACAACGACGCCATTTCCTCATATTCTGTCGTATACTTCAGCGCTCCACGATTGCGTTCTGTTCGCAAATCACGTAAGCATAAGCATGAAAGTTTGGAGTTTGCAACTTTCATGTTAACGTCTTACGGTAATGTTTATGTCAATGCTTATGTGAATCATTGTGAATGATCCCATTTGGTAGCCTGGGCGCAAACTTCTGTGTTTATGTTACGGTTATGTTTAATTTTCATTGTGAATGGGCCTTTACGGCGCTTATTTCCAAAGACATTTTGAGCAAATAAGTCGTATAAACATGGATCTTATTCTCAATATTTTCAGAGTTACAGTAATTTGAAGTCGTTTGTAAAATACCATTATCCTTTAGTTTTAAGGGGGAAAGAATATTACAGATAAAGAATGAAGTATTCAGGAGTATCATTTCTTTAATTAGCTAGTATTCTGAGGCTAAACATTTGTTGTGAATTCCGTAGTTGCTTCGTATAGATTTTTTTTTTTTTTTCGATTTTTAACTACAACATTATGTTTTTCTTACGCACTTATCACATTATTGTTACAAATCACGCCACTCTTGTAAATCCTTTAAGACTACATTAAGATGCAGACTTAAACTGTAAACAGTCAAGTTCCTAAAGTCGTATGATTTTTAATCATTCTTGTGATAAGTGCGTTAGAATGATGTAATTTTTAGTAAGAAATTGAAAAATAAAATCTGCACAAAAAGGCAATTAACTACACATTTTTAGCCTCATAACATTAACCAATTAAATAAATGAAACTTCTGAATAGTTAAATCTATTTGTAATATTGTTTTACCCTTAAAACTAAAAAAAAAAAACAAGTATTTTACTAACAACTTCAAACTAGTGTAACTCTGAAAATATTGAGAATAGGACCCATGTTTATACGACATCTTTGGCTCAGATTGTATTCGGAATTAAGCTATGCAAATGGCAATAACTCATCGTAAATCACTCTGTATATATTCTTAAATTCCACTTGACAATTTTGGTTGTACGTTAAAACTGGAAATAAACAGAAGGAATACATAGATATCAGATGCGACGGTAGGCTACATTGTCAATTCATTCATTCATAGTTTTCTGTCCCAGGACAGGTCTTTCACTGCAAACTCAGCATTCCCCAATCTTTCATATTTTCTGCCTTCCTCTTTGTCTCCTCATATGATTCACTTAGGCCTCTCTTAATGTCGTCTACATCTGATATCTTCTTCTGCCCGAATTCTTCTCCCGTTCACCATTTCTTCCAGTGCATCCTTTAGTAAGCAGTATTTTCTCAGCCAGTGACGCAAACAATTTCTTCTCTTCCTGATCAGTTTCAGCATCATTCTTTCTTCACCCACTCTTTTCAACAAAGCTTCATTTCTTATTCTGTCTGTCCATTTCACAAGCTCCGATTTTCTCCATATCCACATGCTTTTATTCGCTTCTCTTTACTTCGTCGTAATGTCCATGTTTCTGCTGCCATGCCACACTCCATACAAAGCACTCCACTAGTAGTTCATTTTCCAGAGGTTTGGAAAAGATGCTACTTTTTATATCAAAAGCTTCATTTACCATTGTAATTCTCCTTTTGATTTTCTGGCAGCAGCTTATATTACTGCTTATAGTACACCCCAAGTATTTGAAGCTGTCCACTTGATCTACTGCCTCATTTCGAATTCGCACGTTTACGTTCTTTATATTTTATGAACTTAAACTTTATAAATTTGTACTTGCAATTTGGGAAAAGGAAATTCTACCAGAACAATGGAAGGAGTCCATAATCGTACCTATTTTTAAGAAGGGGGACAAGACAAACTGTAGTAACTTTCGAGGAATATCACTTTTGTTGACGTCGTACAAAATTTTGTCAAATATCTTTTTGAGAAGATTAACTCCATATGTAGATGAAATTATTGGGGATCATCAGTGTAGTTTCAGGCGTAATAGATCGACTATTGATGAGATTTTTTGTATTCGACAGATATTGGAGAAAAAATGGGAGTATAAGGGTACAGTAGATTTCAAAAAGGTTAAGAGAGAAGTTTTATATAATATTCTTATTGAATTTGGTATTCCCAAGAAACTAGTTCGATTAATTAAAATGTGTCTTAGTGAACCTTATAGCAGAGTCCGTATAGGCCAGTTTCTATCTGATGCTTTTCCAATTCACTGCGGGCTAAAGCAGGGAGATGCACTATCACCTTTACTTTTTAACTTCGCTCTAGAATATGCCATTAGGAAAGTACAGGATAACACAGAGGGTTTGGAATTGAACGGGTTACATCAGCTTCTTGTCTATGCGGATGACGTGAATATGTTAGGAGAAAATCCACAAACGATTAGGGAAAACGCGGAAATTCTACTTGAAGCAAGTAAAGACATAGGGTTGGAAGTAAATCCCGAAAAGACAAAGTATATGATTATGTCTCGTGATCAGAATATTCTACGAAATGGAACTATAAAAGTTGGAGATTTATACTTCGAAGAGGTGGAAAAATTCAAATATCTTGGAGCAACAGTAACAAATATAAATGACACTTGGGAGGAAATTAAACGGAGAATAAATATGGAAAATGCCTGTCATTATTCGGTTGAGAAGCTTTTATCATCTAGTCTGCTGTCAAAAAATCTGAATGTTAGAATTTATAAAACAGTTATATTACCGGGTGTTCTGTATGGCTATGAAACTTGGACTCTCACTTTGAGAGAGGAACAGAGATTGAGGGTTTTTGAGAATAAGGTTCTTAGGAAAATATTTGGGGCTGAAAGGGATGAAGTTACAGGAGAATGGAGAAAGTTACACAACGCAGAACTGGACGCAATGTATTCTTCACCTGACATAATTAGGAACATTAAATCCAGACGTTTGAGATGGGCAGGGCATGTAGCACGTATGGTCGAATGCAGAAATGCATATAGAGTGTTAGTTGGGAGGCCTGAGGAAAAAGACCTTTGGGGAGGCCGAGACGTAGATGGGAAGATAATATTAAAATGGATTTGAGGGAGGTGGGATATGATGGTAGACTGGATTAATCTTTCTCAGGATAGGGACCAATGGCGGGCTTATGTGAGGGCGGCAATGTACATCCGGGTTCCTTAAAAGTAAGTAAGTATATTTCATATTACCTTGTGTACTACAAAATGAAAATCTTTTTTGTAAGTTTTACGGAAAATAAACTAAGGAGCCAGAAATTTCTTTTCCGTGTTACGTAAATTATAACACAAAAATCCCTAATGGCTAAATGTACAATCACAACACACACAAAATTTAAGAGAAACACATAAGCATAAATGAAATTCTTTATTGCAGAGATTCAACATTTTTATTATATAAATGGAATTAGTTCCTTTCAGAACATTCAGGCAATTGTCCCTTAGCACGGCAATTCTTAGCAACTTTACATTACTACAGAATAAAATCATTCATTCGAAACTTTCTTTCAGAAAGTAAAATAGGGCAATTGCAAACTCTATTGAGATTAAGTTTAAATTAAATTGCGGCTCACAGTGCTATCAAAATAACATTTAGATGCTGGAGCGTTTCAGAGAAACAATAAATAATGTTAGAACCTTATTGAATCGCGACATATCTCCTAATTTTTTTACGTGAATGATTACAATATCCTATTTTACTCATTAATCATTTCATTTATCGTTGAATATACGTGATATCAGAGAGGCGGGAGTTCATAACGCCACCTGTCGCAACACAGGAGGAGTAAATGATTATCATATGCTCTGACGAGATTACTTGCAGGGAAGTAACACGCGATGGGCGGGACCATCAAGTCATTTTGAAAGTGTTGAATGTATTCCGTAGTCTCCGTCGATGTTTTCCGTGCCGCTTCCAACGCCTCCACCCATTGAACTAACATTTGTTAGTTAGAATGGTATTTAACTAATTAACTATTTGGTATGTTTGAAATTATACGTTGAAATATACACAGTGAACCGTAAGTAGGCCTAATGTCTATTGTTTGAGATATTTCAAACAAAAAAATTTAATACAGTTTGCTCGCTTTTGCTTCCTTTCGAGAAAAAAAAATTATATTAAACAATTCATAGCGTGTTTTAGGAAAGCCATTCATTTAATTCCCAATATGTTCAGTCAATTTAAGAGAGCAGTGTATTAGGATAAATGATTAATAGTATATTATGCAACGAGCCTATAATGATAGTAATTAAGACGCAAGTATGTCTGTTTATGAAACGAGCGCAAGCGAGTTTCATAATTTTCATACGAGCGTCTTAATTACCATTATAGGAAAGTTTCATACGACTTTTTATGCTCGACCATATTTCTAACTTGAAATTATTCAGAAATATTCATTTTATTTGTATCTGACAGAAGATCGCAAGTGACCTTGTTCATAGCTCGAAATTGTGAGATGTGCGCAGACGCGAAAGTATTGATTTTTTTCCGAGGAACAATAATGTCATTAACCTTGATGTAATGTAGAGAATGTATAACCTGGAAATTGATTTAGAATTCAAAAAACGAGATGACAAATTGAATTTATTTGAATATTATTTACAATTAACGCTAATTATTATAGTAACAGAACATAACCTTCTGCGACAGTATTGGATTTCCAGCCTGCGTGACGTTTTGCTAGTTGTCTTTCGATTGCATATCCGAGAATAATCGAAAACCTGAACTTCAATGAATAGGTGTACTTTAATGACATGCATTAAAGGACTGCTACCAGGTGTATAATTACTACATTTCGGCATGGTCGAGCATAAAAGATTTTTAGTTTTGTCTTCTAAATATGCAGAAAATTGATCGGAAAAAATTTAACTTTTCGTTTTGCAAACGAATTTTTCAATGTTACATTTGTTGAGATCAAATTCTATATTTATTTATTATTTATTTATTTAATCTGACAGGATTAAGACCATAATTCCTTCTCTTCCATCCTACCACATAACACATATAAATACAAAAAAGAAATACAGACGCTGATGAAAATAATACAAATTAAATTAAAGCCCTATAGAGGGTCAACAGGGTCAAAACAACACTATAGAGCTCTCATCGAGCTAATACAAGAAAAAAAAAACGGAGATAGCAATGATGATAGTAATAATAATAATAATAATAATAATAATAATAATAATAATAAATACATTACATATTAATTGTCAATTTTACAACAGCATAGTTACAATATTTACTGTATGTCGTGGGTTAAGCCGAAGTTGCGCAACCTGACATGTGTTCAATAAGCAATTCCATGAACTTAAAATGTGACGTTTTAGTTTAAATTTGAATTTTGATATTGTCCGACAGTCTCTGACATGGTCAGGGAGAGAGTTCCAGAGGCGTGGAATAGATATGCTGAAGGATGATGAGTAGAAGGATGTTCTGTGCAGAGGAATAGAGAGAAGGTACTTGTTCCGGGTTCAAGGTAGTGAAAGGTAAACAAAACGAGATGCTAGGTAAGAGGGCGTGGAGGTGTGGATGATTTTAAATAGTAATAAGAGAGAGTTGAAGAATCTTCTTTCTTTAAGTGGACTCCAAGACAACGATTCTAGTGACGGTGTTCCATGATCGAATTTTCATATATTTATCATATTTATCATTATTTAATATATGTGATATATTTATCGATTTTCATATTTTTGCTCTATTAAATTATTTAAATAGTGATACAGCAAATAATAAAAAATCTCCTATATGTAATTATATTTCTTTGTTTCGAAAATGTAAGAATTCACACTCTCCTATGTATGGCTGCCATAGGATGAATAAATGTGTTTTTTCTTCCCACTGAAAAATTTTATATTTTGCACATAGGAGTTATTGCAGGAACAACGACGATATTTAAAGATCAAAACTAAAATTCTTTAAATAACTTATCACAATACACTGCTGTCTTAAATTGACTGAGCAGCTTGTTAATTAAAACAATGGCTTTCCCAAAACACGCTATGAAATATTTAATATAAAACGAATTTTTTTCACGAAAAGGAAGCAAAAACTAGCAAAATTCAACTTTTTTTGTTTGAAATATCTCTAAGAATACCCCAGAAATGAATGACATTTCTTACGGTTTACTTTATATAGTTTTATTTTCTTGGTTCACCTCTTCTGACTGACCTCTGCGGTGTTCGAATCGGACTGATGGGTCCAAAATAAGTCCTTTTTTGGTGTTCTCTCTTAAAGCTATCATGCCAGTATAAATAAAGAATTATTCATCTTGATTACACAACTTTTAACACTGTATCACTTCGGAATATGTATGATAAGACTTTCTTGTGTTAAATTTTAACGTACCTTGTTTACATGTTTCGACCTATTTATGGGTCATCTTCAGAACTGGTCGTTGTTGGTCTGGCGCCACTTGTTGTTTCCTGTGAGGGTGCGTTCGTAGTGTAGAGTCAAAAAGTGTATGTGTTTTGAAGTTGAGTTGTGTATTGAGAATTTCGTTGGGGTGTGTTTTCGTGTGTCTGTATATTTCATATTGATCTAGTGTGTTTAGTTTCTGGCTTTTTTGTTGGATATGTAGTATTTCCATGTATGTGTTGATGTCTCTGTGGGTGTGGTTAGCATTTGTGATGTGTTCTGCATGTGTGGAGGTGTTTTGTAATTATGTTATGGCTGTGATGTGTTCTTTGTAACGTGTTTGAAACGAATCTGCCTGTCTGTCCTATACAGAAGTTGTTGCAGGTGTTACATTTGAGTTTTTATACGCCTTTGTGGTTGTATTTGTTTGTTTGTGTTGGTTGTGTGTTGAGATGTTTTTTGTAGAGTGTTATTTGTTCTGTAAAGATTTCTTCAGAATCATGTTTCTGCCACCTTTGTCACACAGAAAATGTTAGTCTGTATAGAAATAAAAATATATTTGTTTTTATTCAGCTGGTAAACAAAATAGTTAGTTCCCTCCGACTTTCAGTACAAAGTCAGTTGCTGAATCTTGCTGGAACATAAGTTATTATTACGGGTTTTGGAACAGTGGCTCTACAAATTAAAAGTTTATACCGTTTCCATAATTACTTTACAATTGAAAGTTTTGGTTTGAAACTTCAGTCGTTACTCTGCATGAGGCATATGAATATTTATTATGAGCATGTGTAATCATTACTTTTAAGTTAGTTTTAATACCCGACGTGTTTGTCAGTTTTAACGAGAAACTAGAGACTTGGGCTCAGCAAGACACCAACTCGATGTGAATTAAAACTTTGGTAAACACTGCTGGAAACTTGTTAACTATGTGCAGACAAAATTGTATCTTGCTTATATCGTTCCTGAAATTGTGTTACGGGAGAGAGTAAACATTAACATGTTCAAATATTTGCACTTTATGTTAGAAAAACTTAGAAACAAGATTCTTCATAATAAACTTGTTTATTTGCAGTAAAGAAAGTTTCGTAATCCTACGATACATGCGTCTAGTGTGCGTAAAAATAATTATTAGGTGCTATATTTTTAGAGTCCCTTAGTTAAAATCTGAAACGTATCAGCTCTATAAGGTGAGATTACATAAAATAGTGTAACATTTTCTGACAAGTTATCTCTTGATGTGTTATAAGATATGGGACACTAGAGATGAACAGCGATCGAGAAAGCAAGACTAACAGCGCCCGCAAAGCCAAAAACCCAAACTACAATGTTGTATATATCGCGTTGTTGACGTAAAGACTGCTTGTGAGTGTTTCGAGACGTCGAGAGTGATCACTCGCGAAGTCCCGAACGTCAAGCAGCCTTGAATCGCCACAGTTGTTTATACCTGACTGAACTTTTATCTACTTTGGCAACTGTTATATATAAAAACAATCAAGTAGCCTATTTGAAACATCATCTCTACCTTTCAGTGTATAATATTCCGTTCCCTAGTCTTTATTTAATTACTAGGCTCTTATTAAAAGGCTAGGAATTTTCTTTTCATATGATTGAGATCAAGTGTGCAATCTCAAGTAAAAAAATATATTAACGTTATGTTTTATGTTTCTTAGAAATGCAAATTTATTTGAGAATTATCTTGTTTTTCTATTTATATAACCATAGGTAATATCGTATAATAGAACCAGAACATTTTGGTAACTAAGATACTGTTTTGTTTTATCTTATTGTCTCATTAATCATTTATAATGTTATTTATTTCAATGATGTATGTTATTCAAAGTTACGAAATCTTTCCACGCCGACCAAATACTATTTCGAGCATGATGAGCGAGACTCGAAGCGCACGAGAATGACGAGACGAGACTCGAAAGACAAATGCAACGAACGCAGCGAGCGAGAGCGGCAGTTAGTTTTGTTCATCTCTATAGGACACATACTATATAGAATGATTCACGAAGCATTCTCTTTAGTAATGAGTTCATAGCGAATTTTGAGCAAAAAATATTATATCAACATAAGCCCAAAGATCAGTATTTGAGTTACAGCTCTTCGAATTCTAAGAAAATATAATCGGATGTGAGCAAGATTAATGAAAAGAAATAAACAATTCTCAGAAAGATTTAAAAAAACTTCTGCATTAAACATAAAATGAGCATATGTACTCAGTTTGAAAGCAGATTTTCAAGTATTTCTCATTCCACTTCAACGCACTTGGCCGCATGGATACGAATCGGGCGCTAACATTTCATAGCTCGGCACAGCTGAGGAGTGCTGCAACTCACTTGACCTGACCTATCCTACCCCTGTCCCCATATCTTATCAGAGCAGAAATCAGCGCCTCTTAGTACAGGCGTCACTGTATTAAGACTAAAACAAGTGCAAGCCTTGTGTACAGTACAGCCGGTAATTTTGCGTATTCCAGGGCTGTTTTATATGATGTAAACAAAGAAATTGTAATATCCCTATAAATGAACCCATACCTATATTATATCATTGCTTAAATTTGTACCGTCCTGGGCCGGCTTTTAAATCACGTTCTTCGAATTTGATGGAAAGTACGATAGTAATAGTACACCGAGGATAACAATATTATAACAAGGAGCGGATTCCTATGTAATTAAATATTATTTTTGTGTGTGATAAAACACAATTAACAAAGTTAAAATTCCGAACATGAAGTTTCAAATTTAAAGCCCGAATTTTATTTCACATAAAAACACATATTTTCACAAAAAATTACGTAAATACATATTTCCAGGAAATCTATTATAAACACATAAATCTTGGAGTTTTTTTAATTAACTTAAATAATTTTTTTACAATAACTTTTAAACATTTTAAAACTAAATCACTCAGAAGTGCGTTATCGTTTTAAGAAATCTTGGTTACTTCGTGTTTCTAAGCGCTGTGTGGTGTATCCATGATCCATTTTCGTAATAGTATCGCCTCAAGTTCTGATAACTGCTAGGCAGCATATCAGTGTTATTATATGAGAATAAATTAACATGGACAAGGAGGAGAGATCTTGCAACATATAACTAGGAATGTTTATTGTTGCTGAAGATGATTTCATTCCACGTTTTGTTTGTCAAACACAACAGATTAGAGCTCGGGTATGAACATTATTTAATTTGAACAAATCTCTTGCCTCTCCCTCATGTCCATCAAGTAAGGCAATACGTCTTGTTGTGATTCCCTGTTATCGGGCTTCATCAATCGATATCCTTCAAGATATACTGAAATATGGTTGTTTAAAAACGATTTGGCTTTCCTATTAGCAAATCTAAGCTTGTTGTGTGACTCCATAAAAAACTCGAAACATCCAAAAACCTGTTGTCTGAAACAGGGAGGTGCGTGGCGTGAAAATTAAACTAGACTCGCTACCAGGTTCAGAAGTACAAGTACTAAGGGACAAATTCCAGAATGTGTTTGGGGAAAAACAGTGGATATAAAAATGTGTAAAGTTGCTCAAGTATTGGAGGGTGTGTCTGTAGGTGAAATTGACGGTGTATGTGTTTGTGACATTCCTCTCTCTTTACATATGCACGTCTGACGTCCTGTGATGTGGAAAGATCGTTTTCACAGTATAAGTCGTTGTTCAGAGATAATCGGCATGCATTTGTGATGGAGAATTTGGAGATGACCTTTGTTGTTCACTGCAAATCTCGGCCAACTACTAGCAACTGATACTGAAGTGTGGTTGGTGAGTACCTATTAACATTTTTTTTTTCCAAGTAAGTAGGGTATTTTTGTCTTATTAAAAAAATTATTTTGAGCAAATATTTTCGTACTTTTTAGCACATAAAAATAAATATATTTAAAGTTTTTAGCACATAAAAATCCGCTCCCTAATTATAAGTATCTTTTATGTTAGTTTCTCTCCAACTTTATTTCACTTATTTATTCTTTTATCTACATACTCTCTTTTAATAAAATATTTTACCTTTGGCATTTCGTTACATCTGACTGATGTTAGACAGAGAATTTGAAAGTGAATCCATAAATATTTCACCCAAATCCCACTGCCTTGAGACCGTCGCTTTAAATTTTACATCACACAAGGTAGACGGGGGTCATTGTTGGATTATACGAGACTGCACGGACCCCTCCAACATTCCTACAAGTGTCCTGAGTAACGATTTCTGTCAGGACGCCAAGTTTTGTGTCCCTCTCTTTCCGCCCACATCTCCGAGGTAACGAAAATGAAAAGCACACACAGTCGCAAGGTGCGTTCACAAACAGAAGTTTATTTTCTTTCCGGGTATAAGATATTTATTACAACAGAAATAAAAGTCGCCCATAAAAATAGATAATACAGGGACATCATTTTATTTTTACTTCAATTTTTATTGTACCTGAATTATTTAATGTACTTCACTCCCCCCTCTACTAGTAAACTTCCAACCGTTCTCCACACAGAACCAAGGCCGGGTATGCGGTCATAGTAAGCAGTACTGAGTTAGTGAGTATAGTACGTTCCAAAAATATGTTCGCGTTTTCCAGTGGCGAAAGAGCTTTCAATATTGAATTTTATTTTCGCACAGGTACTGTCGTCAGTTTGCCTACGTTGCGTCCCGGTTTCCCCCACTCGCTTCTGTTCACCCCTCTATAAAGACTAGTGGCTGGGCTGTCTTAGCTCTTTTCTGAAAATATTAATTTCTGTTAAGAATTGGACGTCTGCGTAATATTATACAAAAAATTGTTTAAAATAACTTAAATAAAAGGACTTCGTTAAGTAATTAACTGTCACGTGAGTTCCTCTTTCTACGACCATGCTACATAACCACTTGGACGGACAGTAGATAGCATGTCTGAGTAATTTTATCTTTTCGGATTGGACAGAAGTGAAGATTGAATTTACAGTACGTAAGGCACTCTTTTATAGAATAGGTACAGAATTATTTCAACCTGAGTTACTAGTACGAAGGAGAAACTGGTAATTGGAATTAGTTACAGTAGTCTATAGTGCGATAATATGCACAAAAGAACTGAAACCTGTCTCGGAATGAACGGTCACTATCTTAAAAAATGTGTTTAAATATCCATATTATGATTATTTTCAATTTAACTTCATCCTCTACATTGTACGCTAATGTGCTGTACACAGTATAATATACACTGCATAATGAATACGTCCGCATGGACAGCTCAGTTCGTGAGTAAAAACACTTATTGTTAATACAGTACTGTATTTTGATTAAACAAAAACCTAATAAAAATTATCCAACTGAAAATCCCGATATTTCCTAGTTTACGTAAATGGATGAACTACTTTTCTTTCCTCCTATACCTAGTAAAGTGATTTGTTTGCATTTTACGTCAGTATCATCGAACTCCAGTTGTGGAAGGAGGTAGCAAACGTCGTTTCCGGTTCTCAATCTATAATCCAAAGGTATAGGGAGGTTAATATTAGAAATGTTGGTAATAATAAAATGATGTCCCTGTAGAATAAATCAATCGTCCACCGCTGTGGAGTAACGTTTAGCATATCTGACCGCGAAACGAGCCGGGTTCAAGTTAACTAGTTGAGATTTTTCCTGGGTTTTCCCTCAACCTATTGAGAGCAAATGCTGGGTAACTTTCGACGCTGAACCTTCGACTCATTTCGCTGGCATTATCAGCTTCATCTCATTCAGACGCTAGATAACCACAGGAGTTGATAAAGCGTCTTAAAATAACCAATTAAAAATAAATAAAATTAATCATAAGTTATATTATTATCACAGTCTAGTATATACAGTCGCGAAGCTCAATACGTAGAAAATATGCAAACATTAGATAGTTGCTCACCACTAGGATCGCTAATATCGGCTCATTACAGGCTATGCAAAATAGTACCGTCACAGTCTATTGTTTCTAGCACCCTCAAAACTCAAGCTTCGTGACTGTATATAGTAGACTGTGCTAGTACTGTATTTACTGTACTGTTAAACATGTACCTATGCCCGTGTCAGTGAAGATCATTGCGTCCATGCCTGTTGAGTCACTCTATTAAACAGCGTCAGATTGTCTTTAAGAACTGAGCCTCTACACGTTTTTTGTGCAAACTTGTCAAGGGTCTATTGCGATTTTTCCTGGAATCTCCCCATATAGACCCTCACTTTATGGCTAACCTTCTCTCTGTCTTTCAAGTGATGCATTTAGTATAGTTTCCAGACGTTTCTCTGGTTCTACATAACTTTTCCATTTCCTATGTCCTCTATTTTGCCTACATTCAGGGCAGTCCGGAAACTTACTGATTACCCCTTATAATAATAATAATAATAATAATAATAATAATAATAATAATAATAATAATAATAATAATAATAATTTGGTACTCCCAAGAAACTGGTCCGATTAATTGAAATGTGTTTCAGTGAAACTTACAGCAGAGTCCGTATAGGCCAGTTTCTATCTGATGCTTTTCCAATTCACTACGGGCTAAAGGAATGAGATGCACTATCATCTTTACTTTTTAACTTCGCTTTAAAATATGCTATTAGGAAAGTCCAGAGTAAAAGAGAGAGTTGGTCTATGCGGATGACGTAAATATGTTAGGAGAAAATCCACAAGCGATTAGAGAAAACACGGAAATTTTACTTAAAGTAAGTAAAGCGATAGGTTTGGAAGTGAATACCGAAAAGACAAAGTATGTGATTATGTCTCGTGACCAGAATATTGTACGAAATGGAAATATAAAAATTGGAAATTTATCCTTCGAAGAGGTGGAAAAATTCAAATATCTGGGAGGAACAGTAACAAATATATAAATGGCACTCGTGAGGAAATTAAACGCAGAACAAAAATGAGAAATGCCTGTTATTATTCGGTTGAGAAGCTTTGGTCATCTAGTCTGCTGTCAAAAAATCTGAAAGTTAGAATTTATAAAACAGTTCTATTACCAGTTGTCCTGTATGATTGTGAAACTTGAACTCTCACTATGGGAATAAGTTTCTGAGGAAAATATTTGGGACCAAGAGGGATGAAGTTACAGAAGAATGGAGAAAGTTACACAACACAGAACTGCACGCATTGTATTCTTCATCAACATAATTATGAATATTAAATCCAGATGTTTGAGATGGGCATGGCATGTAGCACGTATGGGCGAATCCAGAAATGCATATAGAGTGTTAGTTGGGAGGGCTGAGGGAAGAGATCTTTGGGGAGGCCGAGACGTAGATGGGAGGATAATATTAAAATGGATTTGAGGGGGGGTGGGATATAATGATAGGGACTGGATTAATCTTGCTCAGGATAGGGACCAATGGCGGGCTTATGTGAGGGTGGCAATGAACCTGCGGGTTCCTTAAAAGCTATTTGTAGTCTAAGTAGTAGAAATAATAATAATAATAATAATAATAATAATAATAATAATAATAATAATAAGAATAATAATAATATGAATTACAATAAATGAAATAACTACTTCAGACTCTTTAAAATCATGGTGTCATCTTAAGAAAACTTCGAAAGTCTATGTATTTGTACTCTTTGAACATATTATTGTCTGGCTCTTTGTTATGTTCCCGACGTTATATTGCACCCTGTAGGAAAGGTCAAACTGAAGGGAATGTAATAATTTACGCGGAAAACCCATATGGCCTGGATGTTACTACTACTCCAGTAGAGTGTTAGTCTAATCCAACTTCCTTCGAGGTTTCACAGCCACCTTAAACTATCCATCAATATAATTCCTCATTACCTTGAGTGGTTTCTGGTGTAGTGGGCACTGCGGGCAGACATATCAAGGAGCCTTTGCATGCATAGTGTAAGGACCACATCGAGCCATATTAAACTTAGTATCAGAGCTACTGCTGCCCTGATTTCCATAAAGCTTCTCTTCTTTTTAGGAAAAAAAATTGAATAACTTGTTGGATAATATAAAACAAAGTTTTTAACAAATGTGAAGTCATGCAGAAAGTCACCGTATGCTGTATGAAATATTACTATTTCGTTTATATGACGTCATTCCATTTTCGACCAATGAAGCGAAATGAAATTTTGAATTCCAACTAATCACAGTCACACTTTGCGATAATTTTTGCAGCTAGATTTATCGCTATCAATTTATCGTTTGGTCGTTCTATTGTTTATTTATTATTATTATTATTATTATTATTATTGTTATTATTATTATTATTATTATTATTATTATTATTATTATTATTATTATTATAGTAGGGTAAACATTGATAATTTCGTGATAATTTCATAAAAACTAATTTAAAATGCAAATGTGTAAATATAATCCTTATTCCGATTTTTTCATCTAAAAGACGATAACTTGCTGTACAAATCTGGAGACATAAAAGATTGGATACGTTCTTGAATATGTTCCAAAAACCACTTTTTCAACTTAAGCTGAAAGGTTGGTTATTTCGTGATAACCTTGGTAATTTCGTGATATTGCATTGATAATTTCGTGAGAGGTAGAAGAATTGTGGAAAAATGCATTAAAGTCAAATGAAATTCACATTTATTGTTACAAGACTTTAAACATAGTAAATCCGTCTAATATTCATGGCAAGAAAACATAGATATACATATCAACACATAATAAGAATGAAATCAAAGTAAAAATTGAAATTGAAAAGGGATCTTCTTTGCCCTGAAAGGGTGAACACTTTTATTACGGACTTTACTATAGCCTATATTACTAGGGTAACTCCAAAAGTAATGTATAACGCTTGTTTAAAAATTATATTTTTATCCTACAGCTTTGCTATTTTCACAGAATGTAGATGCATCCTTAAGGAACAAAATGTCACTTTTCCACATAATCCCCATTCATTTCAACTGCCTTACGTAACCTAGGAACGAAGGCCTGTAGACCAGCACGGTAAAAGTCTGAACCAATACGTCTGAGCCATGTTCCATCTTCTCTCACAATTCTTGCAAGTCATCTAGCACTTATCATTGACACTTAGCATGATAACAAATCAAACAGAAGCTACACTGAACCCATTGCGTCTCTGTTTTCTTTTTTGTTATCACATCTTGTCTTCAGATTTCTAAAATTCCTATTGTAATACATTTTATACTATTTTAAAAATTGCAACACTTAATGCTCAACAAAATTTCGCCTCAAACAGCTAAGATTTCTATCAGTAAAGCTAAGCCTATATGGCGACTACAGATGTATCTAAAATTCCAAAAAACATTTCCTAAAATTTCATGAAGATACAATAAATCTTTGTACCAAATATCATATGCTTACCTTTAGTAATAAGCCTGTAATGTAATTACAAACATCCACAAAATTTGTGCGCCTGAGAAGTCGACGCAAACTTGCTCTCTCCAAACATAAAAGCTTACTGAAGCAACTACAATAGTCACACAAAACTTAGCTGTATGTTTCTGGAAACTGGACAACATACTGTATGCAATCCCTTGGCGGAAATTTGGATCTCGTAACACCATTGGTTAGTTCACAAAAGAGCAAAGAAAAAGTATCACGAAATAACCACTGCCACGAAATTACCAATGTTTACCCTACATGACATTTTGATTTTATTCTCTTTGGTGATATTTGGTATTGGTTGGCAACACTGAAGAGACGGCAAAATTAGTCTTTTAGGAACTACTCTTACGCGATCTTCACTGTTTGTATATGCGGTGGACTTACAGCCTAAAAGAGCAAAATAATGTATATACTGTATAATACGATGAAGTAGCTCTTGTGTCTGTTACCAAATATCATTAAATTTCGATGCAAGCAATTCTCAATGAGTTAACAATGATTGTGTTACAATATTAAATACCGTAGTCGAGAGCACCTACTAACAAAGCATACCTACGTTACACTGCCAGGGTGAACAATCGTTTGAAAGGGCAAACATTTTAGATCTATACGACTCTGTTAAATTCAATACCATTGACTATAAAATGAAATACTCGATGCTTTACGTGCAACAGCAAGTTTCACGTTCACAGTAGCATTATTGTCATTGATACTATGTGCATTTTATGTGGGAACAGACGGCAGTTCTGTGTCGCTTTTGTAGTCTAGTTCTAAGTACTTCCAGCAAGAGGAAGCCAGTTTCTTTACATCGAAATATAAAACTCAGACCTCTGTTAATTGCGGAAATTGAGGAATTGAATACGTACTGAGATAAAGTCACATTTGTGTCTGCTGTCCTTGCTACTAAATCCAAAATATGTGAGTTCAATAGTAACAAAGGGACAGAATTCTTTAAGCTCTTCCCTTACTATATATTTTACCAGTTTTGTGACAAAAAGTATCATATTTTTTTTTATTTTCGTATAGAGGTCATTTAATAGAATCACTGTACATCACTAATTGTCTTACATACCTAAAAAATCACTATAAAATAGACATACATTCATACCTGAATTATTATCCCGGGTTATCTCGTGCACCTTGATTCCAGCTCTGGTAGTTGTCCCACTTTGATTTTCTCCTGAACTATTTACCAACTTATGTTTTTTTTATGGATTAATTTATGAGGTACAATACCAGTGCTGTTATCAAGGCGTTAAATGTTGCTTCTCGTTTGACAGACTCGAAAGCAGGGTATTACGCACAGTGGCACCAGCGAATAGGGATTATAAAGAATGGACACTTCGCGTCGGTACCTTTGATGTAGCCGGACTGATTTCAATGACCTTCAAGCCAGCTAGAGCGTCAGATTCTGCTTTCTCCCTAGAGTTGGCGCTGACATCACACCAGGTAGCAGTCGACACAGCGGAAATATAACACACATAATTAATACATCTAGGCACATTATGTACTCAAATAAAATAAATTGGATCCATAAAATAATAAATCCTTCATTAACTGTAATGTCTAGACTCTAGAGTTCCTTTATAATAAGAGTTCAGACGTTGACCCCAACAACAACTAAAATATGTAATGATTTGATAGCGCTGAAAATGGAAAAAACAAAACTCTTATGAGAAGTAAAACCATATACCTATATTATATTATATACAAATATTAAACGATACTTAATTTTATAATGTATTATATTATTTTATAATATAATTTATGATATCTGAAATATAAAATATTATTAATACAACTAGTTTGTCACTGAGAAATAAGGAAAAGCTGTTAACTTGAATTTATTTGAAGCAAAGCGTTGCTGGATTATGCAATAAGGTAGGTGATGTTTGGATCCTGTGCCTTAACTCTATTCTCAATTAATTATCTTAGCGTATGCTCGATTACACTACCTCTAGCGCTTGAGAGTGGAACTAGCCGCTGGCGCACAGAGAAACAAAACACAGGAAAATTCGCTCAGTGTCCATTCTTTATAATCCCTATTCGCTGGTGGCACATTGCATTCCGGACAGTAGTATCTGCTCTTGTGTCGAATTTGATTGTATTTTGAGTCTCTCGCAATACTACACATGAAACACTGTCTGGTTGGCTGTTCTTCTTCAGAGTTCGTGGAATAACTTCTTGAGAGTGTCTACCTGTAAGTCGAAGTGGGTTGTATTTTGAGTCTGTAGTAGGCCGCCACGAATTATTTTCAGCATTCTGTGAACACTTATTAGCATGCCGTATCGTCTCCTCGAATATAATGTTGATGAGGTCATTATCAAAGAATAATTAAAAAAATTGAGAATTATTGTTATCAGAAACAATGTTAAAATTTCAGGGAATGGGGACCTCGGAGGTGCAGAAGAAATGGTGCCAGATGTCTTCTATCCAAACCACTGTCGAAAAGACGCGACATCAACTGATCTGAATTCGTTTGTTGGTCTATAACTTCGTCTTCTGATACCGATATTTAATTTCCTAATCTTCTACAGGAATATATTTCTGATCAAAAGTTTCGGAATCACTAACTTGATCCATCTTTACACAAAACAGCACAAAAAACACTAAACACAAACAGAAACCGCCCAAAATAACTAGCATCTACTCACTACTGTGTGTGAATGCTATATGAGCATAGAATTCCACTCGCAAGGAAGAAGTACAAAAAACACCACCTGATATAGCAATATCACTGACGTCTGTAGCCATCTAGTGAGGAAAAGGTTAATGAAAGAATGGAAACGTATGTATTCGGGATGTAATCCTTAACATCGAAAATGGGACTCAAACGAGTTAACTCGGGTTAATAAATTTTGACACAAGTAAGCAACCCGAGTTAACTCGGGTTAATCAGGGAAGTGGTTAAAAGACGAAGAAAATTTTTAGTTTGACTTACAAGGAAAGTATAAAACCCCGGGTGTATTGCAGATTGAAGACTCGTAAAACGTATCGTCCAAGGAAAACGTATTGATCTGTAAAGTTCTCTATTCGTATTTTACGAACGGTTTATTTCTGCGTTTCAAAATCTCGATTGAAACTACAGACGTTTCCTCAGGATAACGTCTTGTGATACTGTAGGGACCTTTGTAGAGAAATTCAGAAAAATATGGAAATGAATATGGTTGACGCAGTTAGTCAAATCTGAATAATGTTCCTCGTAAAAAAATATATATTCAGACTTTTACGTATAGCCTCTTCATTAACATTAAAATCTTTAGTACTGCGTTATAAAATGATGGTGAGAAATGCTCTGTTTCGTCTTAATGGATTTATACAAGAATTAATATCGGTATTGCATACTCAATTCCTCATTATACGAAGTCCAAACGACTCCATACACGCTAAGACTTATCAAAGAAACACAGCTATGCCAGAAAAATTATAAATCCCTTGTTTAACCGAAGAAATCCAACATTATCATTAACAAAGAATGGGAAAAGATATATTTCCAAAATTAAAAAGTATGGTACCATATTGGTGGAAAATTCATAGTTTTCTCAGAAAAAAAAATGTTTTTCTCAAATGTTTAACACTCTCTTATTCGGTAACTATTGCGAGTAGGATCGTGATTTTTGTCCATATCGATAGAAAATCTAATGGAAAATAATTTATTCCTCTGGCATCTTTCAGTCTGCTGTCAAAAAGTCTGAAAGTTAGAATTTATAAAACAGTTATGTTACCGGTTGTTCTTTATGGTTGTGAAACTTGGACTCTCATTTTGAGAGAGGAACATAGGTTAAGGGTGTTTGAGAATAAGGTTCTCAGGAAAATATTTGGGGCTAAGTGGGGTGAAGTTACAGGAGAATGGAGAAAGTTACACAACACAGAACTGCACGCATTGTAGTCTTCACCTGACATAATTAAGAACATTAAATCCAGACGTTTGAGATGAGCAGGGCATGTAGCACGTATGGGCGAATCCAGAAATGCATA
Source organism: Periplaneta americana (assembly GCF_040183065.1). Lineage (NCBI taxonomy): Eukaryota > Metazoa > Arthropoda > Insecta > Blattodea > Blattidae > Periplaneta > Periplaneta americana. Next base: position 151,824,365 of record NC_091122.1, read on the forward strand.
TAGAGTGTTAGTTGGGAGGCGGAGGGAAAAAGACGTTTAGGGAGGCCGAGACTTAGATGAGAAGATAATATTAAAATGGATTTGAGGGAGGTGGGATATGATGATAGAGAATGGATTAATCTTGCTCAGGATAGGCACCGATGGCGGGCTTATGTGAGGGCGGCAATAAACCTACGGGTTCCTTAAAAGCCAGTAAGTAAATAAGTAAGGCATCTTACAATAGCTTGGACGGTTTTTGTGTAAATTTAATTTAAAAAAAGATCACTAATTTCAAGCCACTGAACGATGCAACCAGATTGCGTGGCAAGACAAATATGAGTTCGTTGACCTCTTACATCTGTATTACGAGAAGAAAAAATGAGGACTCTGTTGGCGGCGATGTTGCCAGATTGCTGAAACTTCAATACAATTATCTAATTAACCGAGCATTTAATAACATGACGTAATATAGGTTTTCTATTCAATTAAGTGTATCCTATCAGGATTATTTCACTTCCACCCTATATACACTAAGAGGATACAGAGACCGGGGAAGGATGAATGTCATCTGTCACGGTCACAGATCACATGATCCAAAACGAGAAAGTTCATAATAATGAAGACTATGATGATGATGATGATGATGATGATGATGATGATGATGATGATGGAACAAACACTATATTTAAGTAAAAATTCGAGACTCTCCAAAAGGGTCTATTGCCTTCCTGATGCATAAGGCATATTACTTACTGACCAGGTGTTTTTTCTGTAGGCTATCTTAAATATGTAAGTTCAAGGTGTATTTAAGACAGGCCACTAGCACGCATTTGTTCGTGATTTTGTAGTTAAAAGTAGCATGGCAATCTGTCATGCGATAGAGCTAACGCCAACTTTGCATTTCATGTCGTTAATTTTCCTTTTCCACTATCATCAACAACGTAATTGTTTGGTGGTTATTTGTTTCTTACTACAAATACATAAATCAAGGTAGAATGTGACATTTAAATTCATATTATTTAGTCGAATGTATGTCATATTGCTTTTATAGATTATATCTGGTTTGAAGTGCTAACAAGTTCATTGAGAAAATTTCGCTCCATATATATTATAAAGGTCAGCATTTGGTCACCAAGTTAAGAAAACAGGTTAGCTGTGCTACGTGATATAGATGATGGCTAGATGATAGTCAAAATTCGTGACTCGCGAGAAACCTAAAAACCAAATAAACACAGTTTAAACATGGTTCACATAAAAATATCATATAATTACACGTTTCAACTCACGAAACTTGCGAAAAATCGTAAAAATCGTATGACTCGCGAATTTAGTATATTTTCTGTCGTTATTCGCGAAAAGACGCAATTTTTCAGCAATTAATAAATGCATTATCTAAATTTGGAAATTTTAGAAGTTCTGTTTGAACAATGCACAAGGTTTGGAATGCTGGCGCTAGATGGTGTGAATTGAAATGGTTCGTAACCGATTTGATGCAACTGAGAGCAGTTTGAAACCTCATTACATTAAAGATTGTTAATAAAAATGGTAGGAAAAGAGTGGAAATTAGACTTAGTTAGAAATATAGAGTCATTTACGATTTATGTAATATCGTATACTGCATTATGAATGTCAAGATATAATGCAAGATATGAAAAACATATAACATAATACCACCGTCTACTATATACAGTCACGAAGCTTGAGTTGTGAGGGTGCTAGAAACAATAGACTGTGCCGGTACTATTTCGCATTGTCTGTAATGAGGCGATATTAGCGATCCTAGTGGTGAGCAACTATCTAATGTATTCATATTTACTACGTATTGAGCTTGGTGACTGTATATACTAGACTGTGATAATACTAGGCCTACAGCATAGCGTAATATGACTATATGATATCGTACAAGAGCTGATAAGGTAACGGGCATAGTCAAGAGTTAGCGAACAAGAAACTTTCACCGTCGGACTCAACTTTGAAAAAAAAAACAAACAAACAAACAAACAAAACAAAAAAACGAAACAAAACAAACAAAAAAACATTACGCTGTCGCCAAGAACATAATATGTGGACAGACAGACTAGAATGAATCGTTAATAGTCAATTAAATTCCACTCGAGTTTTGATTTTCTTTAGATAAATCAATACCTCTAGTGAGATTACTGTTGATAAATAAACCGCATTATATTATATTATATTATATTATATTATATTATATTATATTATATTATATTATATTATATTATATTATATTATATTCCAGAAGGGGTCTTAGCCGGAAAAATGGATGTTATATTAGTTTTCTTATTTCAGATCAAAGATAGTCTACATGCTTTTCCCGGCATAAGTAAGTTTTGGTCCATAATAATAATAATAATAATAATAATAATAATAATAATAATAATAATAATAATAATGATTTATTTATGTTTATAATGTCTATTTCAAATAGCCAATTCACATATAAGAATTTTAGCATATAAGCAAGTATTAAAATCATAAAAGATGTAAAATAATGATTAATAACAAATTAATAGAGCAGGTAAAGAACTTCAATTATCTAGGATTCAACGTATCTTACTGTCAAAAGAACGATATAAACATAACATTAAATAGATTTTATAACATGTGTGGAACAATAAGAAAAACGTTGAAAAATAAAACACTAAAATTTTATAAACAATGGCAGTACCAGTGCTGACATACACCTGCGAAAATTGGACACAAAACAGATCAAATAAAAGAAGAATAGAGGTAGCTGAAATGAAGTTTTTACGTTTAGTAGCTGGCTATACACTATTGGACAAGAAATATAATGAAGAGATCATAACAAAATTAAATATTTTTAACCTGACAGAAATAATTCAAAGTCTAAGATCTATTGGCTACAGCACATAGAAAGAATGCCACCCTACAGGCTTCCACTGATTTTACTCCACTACCAACCTAAAGGTAGAAGGAATGTTGGACGTCCGTGACAAGGTGGAGAGACTCGATCTCTTGATGTGGAAACAGGACTAAGGCGTAATTCCATGATGTAGAAGAAGAAGAAGAAGAAGAAGAAGAAGAAAAAGAAGAAGAAGCAAGTATTAATATTTAAACAATTTTTTACGATATGTACACATAAATGTATTTAAGGCAAAAATTTTTACGAAACTATATTCAATGCCATTGACTTCACTGAGTATATTTATGGTCTGTGTTGAACTTAATTCAGTTAATCGGCAGTGAATCCTGATACGAAATTGCCTCAGCGAAACAAAGTGCTTTGCGAAGGATACGTAAGTGAGAGACAGGATGCTGACTGAAAATCCGCTGGGTCATAAATCTGTCTCGTAACTTTGGATAGGCAATAACGTGGAAGAAGAGTGATTTCGCGTATCGCTCCTTCTAGGCTTATCCCTGAGTTTAAAGTCCGAAGTGTTTGACCGTAACTGAAATAAATTTTGTCAAATTGTTGCGGTTTATCAAACTACCGTCAGACCAAATGAAATTCTTGGTAGTATTTCGGGGTCAAAAAGAGATGCTTAAGAGGGACATACTCCTATAAGTACTTTTTCGTACTAAAAAATTGGTGAAATTCAGATTTTTTTCTCAGCAATGAATAAGTATGTAACCTTGAAATTGTATATACTGAATAGCCTATACACTATGGATCGATGTTATCCGGGCTAAAGGGCCGTGGTCTGTTGGCACTGTTGCTACCATACGTTTCATCTGCCGGAGCAGCAGACGAAACGTATGGTAGCAACAGCGCCAACAGACCACGGCCCTTTAGCCCGGATAACATTGATCCATATAACGCCGGCCGTGAAAACCTACATTCCAAGATGAATATACACTACTTTTGCAATTTTATATTATTTTCAAATTTAGTGAAACTACTACCGTTATGGGTTAATATAAATACAAAATGTCGTCCGTAACGTTTGTTTATTCAAACGGTTTCCCTCAGAATCAAACAGTTTTGAAGATATTGTAGTGAAAATTGATTTGGAATTGTATTTTATACTTGTGAACAAACCTATGTAGAACTATTGATGTAATACTTATAATTTGTATTTTTTTTATATTTTTGACCTAATAAAATTTAAAAACTTAATATTTTAGGAGAAAAATTCGCTCCGGCGCCGGGGATCGAACCCGGGTCCTTTGTTCTACATACCAAGTGCTCTGACCACTGAGCTACGCCGAATTCAATCCACAGCACAGGATCGAACTTTTCTCCTTCGATGTTTCACTTTAGTATTAGTATTAGTATTAGTATTTATTTATTTAACCTGGTAGAGATAAGGCCGTCAGGCCTTCTCTGCCCCTCTACCAGGAGATTCCAACTACAATATCAACAATAAAATTACTTTGTGGCCTGACTCCAAGTTAGGCATATATGTATATGTTGACGTGTATCCAATGTCAACTACTAAAAGGGAAACATCGAAGCAGAAAAGTTCGATCCGGTGCTGTGGAGTGAATTCGGCGTAGCTCAGTGGTCACAGCCCTTAGAACCAAGCTGCTGAAGATAGGACAACAAAGATCCTGAAACATGTTTAGCTAACACGAATTTTAACTGATTAAGTGTTTTAATACTGTAATATTTTAATACTATGTATATTTTAATTATTTAATGAAAGGCAATGTTGAGTAATGACAAACAATATAAAAATGTCTACTATAATTTTATATAATTATTATTTTTACAAAACATAATGCTACACATCGGATTTATAAAATAAAAGCATCTGCCCTTCAATAAGATTGACCACAAGGATCCAGAAAACAAACACATATATAAAAGTTTGCAATGAAAATACATACAATACATTTCATAAGAAAATTAAAGTGAATCGCATTACTTGAAATAGATATGAAATTGCAAGATTTGAATTGAGTCCTTTAGAATTTCCCTAAGGATTTTATCAACATTGTAAAATGTGAATCCCTTTGATTTTAAAAGGTTATAGGTGTATTTGGAGATGATACCACGAACTCCAAAAAGAAGTCCGTGTACTGACCAACGATAGCCGTGAAATTACACTGCTTGCTAAAATAAGGAATGCAGGGTTCATAGATGATTCTCTTTTCATCATCAGTAATTTTTGGCTGTTGTTCATCTTTATCAAACCTGATAGTCGGGCCTAAAGTCATAAATTGAAGATTTTCTACATGTTATTCATGTTTGGAAGGGGATTAGAAATAAAAATAAAATATATCATATCTGGTCAGTTCATTTCCTTCATTATAAACAAAATCAAATTAAAAAGTTTCTTTCATTTAGCTACCTAATAGTTGACATAGCGTCATTGAATATCAGATTAAAACATTATTAGTATTAGTGTTACTACTACGTCTTGAAGAAAGTGTCTTCGATTGAACAAAGACAAGGTTTGCTTTGTAGATTTTCTTATTTCATTATACAGGGACATCATTTTATTTTTACTAACATTTTTAATATTAACCTGTCTACCCATATACCTTTAGAGAACCGGAAACACCGCTTGCTCCCCCCTCCAAGACTGGAGTTCGATGATACTGGCGTAAAACACAAATCACTCTACTAGGTATAGGATGGAAGAAAAGTAGTTCATCCATTTACGTAAACTATGAAATATCGCGATTTTGATTTTGATAATTTTCATTAGGTTTTTCTTTAATCAAAGTACAGTACTGTATTAAGAATACGTGTCTTTACTCACGAAGTGAGTTATCCATGCGAACGTATTCATTATGCAGTGTATACTGTCTACAGCACATTAGCGTACAATAGCCTATAGAGAAAGAAGTTAAATTGAAAAATAATCATAATATGAATATTTAAACACAATTTTGAAAATGGTGGCCGTTCATTTCGATACAGGCTTCAGTTCTTTTGTGCATATTATCGCACTATAGACTATTGCATCTAATTCCAATTGCCAGTTTCGTCCTTCGTACTAGTAACTCATGTTGAAATAATTCTGTACCTACTCTAAGTACTGTGAATTCAATCTTCACTTCTGCCCGACCCGAAAATATAAAATTACTCAGACATGCTATCTACTGTCCGTCCAAGTGGTTATGCCGCAGGATTGTAGAAAGGGAGGAAATTACGTGACAGTTAATTACTTAACGAGGCCCTTTTATTTAAGTTAAATTAAACAGCTGTATAATATTACGTAAACGTCCAATTCCTAAGAGAAATTAATGTTTTCAGAAAAGAGCTAAGACAGCCCAGCTTTTACAGAGGGGCGAGCAGAAGCAAGGGGGGGGGGAATCGGGATGCGACGTAGGCAAACGGACAGTACCTGTGCGAAAATATGATTCAATATTGAAAGCTCTTTCGTCACTGGAAAACGCGAACATATTTCTGGAACGTACTATACCCAGTAACTCAGTACTGCTTACTATCTGCGGTCTTGGTTCTGTGTGGAGTTGGAACTTCCTTAGTAGAAGGGGTGGGAGTGAAGTACATTCAAAAACTCAGGTACAATAAAAATTGAAGTAAAAATAAAATGATGTCCCTGTAGTATATTATATAAACAGAATTAATTTGTGACTTTGACTGTATTGACTTATATAATGTCACAAAGTGAAGAGAGAGACTTTATCTTACAGCTTTTAGTGGTAAATGTATGAAATAACAATCCCGTATTGTAGATCCGAAATTAATATCTAATATGTTGTGCAGTAGACGTGCATTTTAAGGACTGAGGGTTACGAACAGATACAAAAATTATGGCAAAACATGCAGTAACACTTTTGACAATATCTACCACAAAGTTTATGGTAGCCAAACATAAATTTTACCACTGAATCTTGAAAGAGTGCTGAATTGTGAATGGCGTGTAATTTACTTAATTTGTCCTTTACAATTTGTTTAGTTGTTTCAACAAATCGAAAATAGACTTAAACATAAGATACATAATAGTACATTTTCTTGGTAAACTAATAATGCCATTGGTCCCAAATTTTTACCAGATCTTACGTATTGTCTTGCGATAGTGAAACTCGGCTTTTTATTATTATAACTTGAAAATTAAGTTCGTTTAATAAATTTATACCTACTGTGAAAATTATTTGTTCCAAACTCTGTTTTAAAAATCACAAAACCGACAGATCTTTCTAAAATTAAGTAAAAAGATGAGTCTCTTATAGCTGTATGCATATATAAGATCTGATAAAAATTCTTTACCAATGAGATCATTAGTTTACAAGGAATTTTTACCTATGTGATTTTATGTTTCAGGATATTTTCGATTTGTTGCAACAATTAAACAAATTATTTAGGGCAGACGAATAATCTAAATTAAATGAATTTTATGTCATTCAATTTATCTTTCTTTCGAGATTCAGTGATAAAATTCATGTATGACTATCATAAATATTGTGGTAGATATTGTCAAAAGTGTCGGTGCATGTTTTGTCGTAATTTTTGTATGCGTTCATAGCCCGCTGCCCTTAAACGTTTAATTCTGTTTTTCTATGACAAGTGTCTACAAAGTACAACATTATTGTGTCATCAATCATTTCCACTCATAATACTTAAAGGAATGTCAAACTTCCTTTCTACCAAACAGCTGGTTATAATGCTTTCTGATTGTGAAAATGTCTTGAGGAGTGAATTTATCACATCTGTCAAATACACTTAAGGTAGCAAAATGTCAGTTTTCATATCATTCAGCTGATTGATGTTAACAAACCATTTCTTGATAAATTCAGTATTTTGAGTCCTTTTTTGAAATAGCAAGTGTAAAGCCTACCAATTTATTTATTCTCTTTGAGTGTTCTTAGCCACTGGTGGAATATTTGAGGGAACAAGATGTGTTGAACTCGAGCGCTGTATACTACGACATTCAAGGGCTATGATAAATTACGTTCTTCACTTTCGGAATAAATCTATGAATATTGGATGTCGTATGTTTCCTTATCTTGAAAGTCTCGATTTATCACAGAATCAGAATCGTGCATCGTGGACGAACATTCATTGTAATGTCACTCTTGATAATCCAAATACTTGAGAATTAAATTGCCGAAACAGATGTCTTCGACAAACTTAATCATTTTGTTTAAACTTCAGTATTTATTTATGGAAATCTGCAATTTAAGCACAATGCCATCTTGTTTACAACTCTATACAAATAGTCTTTGAAGATAGACGTTTTGTTTAAAAGCATATTCTCCTTTGAGCAACAGATTCAACGTAACTTATATATAAACGATAGTTTTGTATACCTTTACGCGGAAGATTGATATAGGATGCTATTTGAACACAAAATAGCTAATATAGTGGTTCACAAAGTTTTGAATGTCACGGACATCTTGAAGCTCATACTGAATCCTAGCGGACTCCAATTTTTTTTATAATTATGTTGGCAATGATATTCTACTGTTAAAAGTTTACGTAATGTAGTGAATTAAGCATTTAATAACTTGAGAGCGATATCAAATTTCAGTTTCAGCTTTTGAATATAATCTGAAAATATATAAACGCAAAATTAATTTACGTTATATCATGTCTTTTTGTGAAAAATTAAACTAATTTGTAGATTTACCACAAGGTTATAAGTGGAATGGGTCATGTTGCTTGTCGAAGTCACACTCAGTTGTACAGGGACATCATTTTATTTTTACTAACATTTTTAATATTAACCTGTCTATACCTTTAGAGAACCGGAAACACCGCTTGCTCCCCCCTCCAAGACTGGAGTTCGATGATACTGGCGTAAAACACAAATCACTGTACTAGGTATATGGAGGAAGAAAAGTAGTTCATTCATTTACGTAAACTAGGAAATATCGCGATTTTGAGTTTGATAATTTTCATTAGGTTTTTCTTTAATCAAAGTACAGTACTGTATTAAGAATAAGTGTTTTTACTCACGAAGTGAGTTCTCCATGCGAACGTATTCATTACGCGGTGTATATTATACTGTCTACAGCACATTAGCGTACAATATAGAAAAAGAAGTTAAATTGAAATATAATCATAATATGAATATTTAAACACAATTTTGAAAATGGTGGCCGTTTATTTCGATACAGGCTTCAGTTCTTTTGTGCATATTATCGCACTATAGACTATTGCATCTAATTCCAATTGTCAGTTTCGTCCTTCGTACTAGTAACTCATGTTGAAATAAATCTATACCTACTCTACGTACTGTTAATTCAATCTTCACTTCTGCCCGACCCGAAAATGTAAAATTACTCAGACATGCTATCTACTGTCTGTCCAAGTGGTTATGCCGCAGGATTGTAGAAAGGGAGGAAATCACGTGACAGTTAATTACTTAACGAGGCCCTTTTATTTAGTTAAATTAAACAGCTGTATAATATTACGTAAACGTCCAATTCCTAAGAGAAATTAATGTTTTCAGAAAAGAGCTAAGACAGCCCAGCTTTTACAGAGGGGCGAGCAGAAGCAGATGGGGGAAATCGGGATGCGACGTAGGCAAACGGACAGTACCTGTGCGAAAATATGATTCAATATTGAAAGCTCTTTCGTCACTGGAAAACGCGAACATATTTCTGGAACGTACTATACTCAGTAACTCAGTACTGCTTACTATCTGCGGTCTTGGTTCTGTGTGGAGTTGGAACTTCATTAGTAGAAGGGGTGGGAGTGAAGTACATTAAAAAACTCAGGTACAATAAAAATTAAAGTAAAAATAAAATGATGTCCCTGTATAAAAAGTGAGGATCACGTAAGAGTAGTTACGGGATGATAAATTTGAAGCAATGAAGCGTGGACTATCATCTCAATAGAATATTTTCAAGAAACAGAGATCAGACAATGAAGCAGCAACAGTGGCTAGTTTCGCATGAACTAGCGAAAAGGGCAAAATCTTTCAGTGATGGTGAACTTATTAAATCGTGAATGATAATGGCGGCAAAGGAGATTTGTGCGGAGAAAGTAGATTTATTTAAGAATATTAGTCTTTCAGTACATACAGTTGCTCGTAGAGTGAAAGATATTGCCAAAAACATAACTTGCCAGTTGAATGAAAAAAGAAAACAGTTTGAAAGTGTAGATTTTAGGTCAATAAAACACAAAGTTTGATTACTAATGTTATTTATGAGCTTTGTGTCATAGTTCCGTCGCTCTAAATTCCGGCAGCCAATCACGTTGCAGATCGGCTACATTTAAACGTGTGCGTCTTGTGATTAGCTGATGAAGACATTACGTATTTGCTAAGGCTGGATAAATTCTTAATATAATCGCCCGCCATTTTGGCTCTTTCGTTGGCGTTCGCAGAAAGCACACGAGGACATTATTTGCCGCTCAATTATTTGCTGAATTACAGTGCGTTTGATTTATTATCATAGGAGTTACGACATGATAATGTTTAACCGTGTGGCAAATAGATCCCTCGTCTGGTAGCTCGGCAACGAAAGAACAAAAATAGCGAGCGAATGTTATGTTTTATTTAAATGTTATGTTTTATTTAACGACGCTCGCAACTGCAGAGGTTATATCAGCGTCGCCGGATGTGCCGGAATTTTGTCCCGCAGGAGTTCTTTTACATGCCAGTAAATTTACTGACATGAGCCTGTCGCATTTAAGCACACTTAAATGTCATCGACCTGGCCCGGGATCGAACCCGCAACCTTGGGCATAGAAGGCCAGCGCTATACAAAATTGCCAACCAGGTCGACCTAGCGAACGATACTACCTACCTAGACTTTATAGAGCCTTGACTTCCTAAGACGTAATCAAAGAGGAGGAGTCACGCCGGGAATAACAGCGTCGCAACTATAGTAATTTAATTTAAACTTACGTGACTTGGTCCGCGATTCTTTCTCGGATGGTTAATGTGGTCCTCGCTATGAAAAGTGTGGCAAGCCCTGTATTAGACTGTGATAAAACTAAATATTGAGAGAGAGGAAAATAAAAAAAATTCAGGTAGTTTTAAGATAGTTTCAACTATCGACCTGCAGATGACATCGAAGTCTCATTTTACAAAATTTATAGTTGTCTGTTAAATTTCATAATAATGTAATTATATGCCATTTTTATTAACTATTTATTTTTTTATTATTCCCGAAATAGTCTTACTGAAATATCACGCGAGTTCTAATTTCTTTGGATATTTCACTCGAATCACGTACTCACGAATTATGGGTAAGATGAGAACTCTTGTGATATTACCTATGATTATTATTTATATAACAATCACTCTGGAGTGGAAGAATCTGTTGAATTTCAAACAATCAGAGCCATCAATCACAGCAATATGATGGCTTTAAATGAGCGATTTTGTTCTATCGCTTACTGCTTTGCAATTTATGAAATGTGATTACAATAATAAAATTATTGTAGTTTTAATTAAATCTCTGTTTCGTTTCAATAATCACGATGTTCCATAATATTTATGTATTAATTTGATCGTGTTTATGCATAAAATTTAATCGTGTTTGGAATGCAAATTAATATTTATATTCATTACTCATTTCTCCTTCTCTGTCAGTGAGCTGGGAATTATTTTGGTCAGTTAATACTAGATAGATACCTCTGGTCATATTTTTAAATAAATATTTTCATGATTTCTGTAAGAATATAGTAGGCCATTCTAATCAATAATATACTGTATAAGAAGCCTATTAGATTAGTAAACTAAATTTCTTTTACAGTAAAACTTCTCTAAAACGGAAATCTATGAAGAATGTAAAAATTCTCGCTATTTAGAACAGCTTGGGATGAAGTTACAAACAAAAAAAACATAATTATAGAGTATGTAAAATATTAATTTATGATTTTTTTTCATTATTTCTGTACGTAATAAAATCTGTATGATATTTATTTATTATATAAAGTGTAATATACAGGATGATTCACGAGGATTTACCGCCACTTACGGGGCATATTTACAAAGACATTCTGAGCAAAAAAGTCATATAAACATGTGTTCTAATCTCAGTATTTTCAGTTACACTAATTTGAAGTTATTAGTAAAATACCTTTTTTTTCTTTAGTTTTCAGGGTAAAAGAATGTTACAAATAGAGAATGAACTATTCAGAAGTATCATTTCTTTAATTGGCTAGTATTCTGAGGTTAAAATATGTAGTTAATTGCTTTGTACACATTTAGTTTTTAAATTTTTAACTAAAAATTACATCATTCTTACGCACTTATCACAAAAGTTATTACAAATCATACGACTTTATAAACTTGACTCTTTACAGTTTAATTATGTATCCAAATGTACAGTCTTAAAGAATTTACAAGAATGGCGTGATTTTTTAACAATTGTTGTGATAAATGCCTAAAGAAATGCAATTTTGTAGTTAAAAATCGAAAAAATAAATATATGCGAAGTAACTATGGAATTCACAACACATTTTTAGCTTCAGAATACTAGGTAATTAAATATTTTCCAATAAGCATATTTAATATTACAGTTTCGGAGTAAATCGCTTGTTTTTATCTATTTCAATACGAATATATTATACACTGAGTTCTGGATTTTACATATAGCATCATAAATTTAACATTTTAGCTAAGAACGTTGTAATATTTTAAGTATCCGAAGGTTGTAGTTCGTAGTAGATTTTTTTTTATAGGAGACAGCTGCTATAATTGCTACGCGAGCCACAACCCTCTCGTAGTGGCTAGTGACCTTGAGAAGACTGCCCTAGGTGAACCTCTCCCTCTCTGACAATGTTGCAATTTGTTCGCACCGTTCATTGGCTTAAAATTAGTGGTTTCTAAATTAAATTTACACGAAAACCGTCCACGCTATTGAAATACGCCAAAGGAATAAATGATTCTTTATTAGATTTTCTATCGATCCACACCTGTGGAGTAAAGGCTCATTCACAATGAAAATTAAACATAACGTAAGCGTTAACTTAAGAATATAAACGTTACGGTAAAATCAAGAAGTCATACCATCATTCACAATGGGATCATAAACATGACCGCAAACATACTTGGTAACCATGGAAACATAACAACGACGCCATTTTCCTCATATTCTGTCGTATACTTCAGGGCTCCATGATTATGTTCTGTTTGCAAATGACGTAAGCATAAGTATGAAAGTTTGGAGTTTGCAAACTTCCATGTTAACGTCTTACGGTAATGTTTATGTCAATGCTTATGTGAATCATTGTGAATGATCCCATTTGGTAGCCTGGGCGCAAACTTCTGTGTTTATGTTACGGTTATGTTTAATTTTCATTGTGAATGGGCCTTAACGGTCAGCGCGTCTGGCCGCGAAACCAGGTGGCCCTGGTTCGAATCCCGGTCGGGGCAAGTTACCTGGTTGAGGTTTTTTTCCGGGGTTTTTCGTCAACCCAATTTGAGAAAATGCTGGGTAACTTTCGGTGCTGGACCCCAGACTCATTTCACTGTCATTATCACCTTCATTTCATTCAGAAACTAAATAACCTAGATACAGCATCTTAAAATAACGCTATTAAAAAAAATTCTATCGATATTAACAAAAAATCAAGATCCTACTCGCTGTAGTTACCGAATAAGAGAGTTTTAAACATTTGGGGAAGAAACTTTTTTTTTCTGAGAAAAGTATGAACTTTCCACCAATATGGAATTACACTTTTTTTGTTACATACAACATGAACTATTCTCTCTGAAAATCTGCAGGATCATTTCACTTCTACCCTGTATATGTAACATAAAATCCTGTCGTTTTATTACTATCTCGGATAATTTAAGTCGCGACCAACTTATATTATTTTGTAAAATTCCCATCGTTGATATTTTAAAGCAGGAGCTGAAATAATTATTTTTCTCTGATGTAGTTTTATTAAATTTCAATACGTTAACCCAACTCATACTGGTGAAGTTTCAAACCGCTTGCAATTATTTAATATTTTACGAGGAACGCTTCACAACCAAATGATCGCTTTTATCAGAATTTCTCTATGAATATTCTAGAATTAAAACGTATATTTCAATAGAATTCACCATACGATGTGCCCGACTCTTCCGGTGAAAATCGATAATCCAGTCTATAAAGTCCTTTTATCTGGGAAAATCACTGTCAGATGTATTCAAAAGTTCCAGTATTAATTCATTAATTGCTTTTCGTTCGTCTATGTATCGCTAAGGTAAAATTTTGACTGCGTTCACAAAATGTTCCATGAATTTCCTTCCCTTTCGTGCCTGCCACTAATTTTCTGTCGTTTCTCCCTGAAATTGGCTTCATATTCCAGATCTAATGGAACAGACTTGCAGACACGGAAAAAGGTAACAATGTAATTTGAAAGGAACTCCACTTCTCGATGTGGAAATGAGTTTATTCTTATTCAATTTTCTCCTCGTTACGTTCGGAGTGGGTGGGACGGTTTGTTGAACTAATGGAATTATCTTAAAACGTTTAAATGCTTTCCTTACACCGTTTCACACTAAATTTGTACTTCTTGTTACATTATCTCACGAGTTTATGACTTCATTTTAAATTAATTAATGAGACTTTTTATATAAAAAATATCAAATATGAACATAAAAGCAGTGATAACATTTCGATAGCTTCAACGATGCAATGAAATACAGAACTACAGTAACTTCCCTCTCATCCGGAGAGTAGGGTAGGTAATTATTATTGGCTACTCACAGTACAGTACGTGCCTTCTTCCTCCCCGCCATATACTTTTTCTCTCCCCCTATTTGCAACCCCGTCGTGCTTTCAGTAAATCACAGGTTGTGTGTGGAAGAAGTTCCCTACGCTTTCTAAGACATTTACTGATAAACGCTCGAAGTTTAGTTATTTTTAAAAGAAAAAATGGATATTTTAAGCGGCTGGATGAAGGGGAAACTATTTCTGGTATCCCAAGAAGTACAATTCATGAGTGGAAGCGTAATCGGACTGCATTGGAAGAATATTGTGCATCCTCGAGCTCTAATGACAAGCGCCGTACATTGAAGCAGCCCAGTGTTTTCAAGTACGGTAAAGAACTGTTTCTATGGTTTCAAGAACAAAGAAGGAAAGGTACTCCAATATCTGGTCCGATTCTGAAAGAGAAAGCGCTTGATATGCTTAAGAAACATGGAGGCGATAATTTCTCTGCTAGTCATGGGTGGTTGTCAATATGGAGATAAAAGTATGGTGTTCGTCCGCTTGAAATTTGTGGAGAGAGGATGTCAGCTGATACCGTTGCAGCTGAAGAATATAAAACTACATTCCGTGATTTGGTGAGTAAACTAGAATTATCTCTCCAGCAGATATACAGTTGTGATGAAACCGGTTTAAATATCAAATGTTTACCGAAAAGAACTTTAGAATCTACATCATACAAAACTGCGCCTGGTTTCAAAATCCAAAAAGAACGTGTGACTCTATTAGCTTGCTACAATGCATCAGGGGCAAATAAGCTTCCCTTGATGTTAATTGGAATAAATTTAAAAATATACTGATTGTAACTATTGTAATCGGTGACTTAATTACTCTATTATTCAAATGTTCACAAATATTTTCTTATCACATTTACTCATATCAATTATGCAGACGATGGAGGGATAGTTAACTAACTTCCGTACCGTCTTGCAGTAAGGCGTGGCCTATGAAATCACGTGAATGCCGGAAGACGAAGCGGACGGACGGCATAGCAACGGATCACAGAGAATTTACTGTACTATAATTTTCGATGTTTTTAAATTACTTATAAGTTTTACAGAGTAAACCGTAAGTAATGTCATTAAATTCAAGGGGTTATTCTCCGAGATGAATAAAACAAAAAAATTTTAATACAATTTTGCTCGTTTTTGCTTCCTTTTCGAGATAATGATTGTTTTATATAAAACATTTCATAGCGTGTTTTTAGATAGCCACTGACTTAATCCCCAATCTGTTCAGTCAATTTAAGAGAGCAGAGAATTATGATAATTAATGATTGCAGTAATTTTAGTTTTATCCTTTAAATATGCAGAAATTTGATCAGAAGAAATATAACTTTTCGTTCTGCAAAGGAATTCTTCAATGTTACATTTGTTTGGATCAAATTTCTGCACATTTAAAAAGGTCAAAACAGAAATTTTTGCAATCGTTTATTATCACAATATATTGCTGTCTTAAATTAACTGAGCATACTGGGAATTAAATAAATGGCGTTTACAAAACACGCTATGAAATGTTACGTATAAAACAATTTTTATCTCGAAAATAAAGGAAAAACGAGCAAAATTATATTACACTTGTTTGTTTCAAACATCTCGGAGAGTACTGTACTTTCTTATGACTTTTGGAGAACCCGGAGGTTCATTGCCGCCTTCACATAAGCCCGCCATTGGTCCCTATTCTGAACAAGATTAATCCAGTCTCTATCATCATATCCTACTCCCTCAAATCCATTTTAATAGTATCCTCTCATCTACGTCTCGGACTCCCTAAAGGTCTTTTTCCCTCCGGCCTCCCAACTAACACACTATATGGATTTCTGGATTCACCCATACGTGCTACATGCCCTACCCATCTCAAACGTTTGGATAAATTTTCAATTTTTATATTTCCATTTCGTATAATATCTCTTTACTTGCTTCAAGTAAAATTCCCGTGTTTTCCCTAATAGTTTGTGGATTTTCTCCTAATATAGTCACGTCATCCGCATAAACAAGGGACTGATGTAACCCGTTCAATTCCAAACCTTCTCTGTTATCCTGGATTTTAATAATAATAATAATAATAATAATAATAATAATAATAATAATAATAATAATAATAATAATATTATTATTATTATTATTATTATTATTATTATTATTGTTATGTACAGTAATATGTTCACACTGTCAGTGTTCATTAGGTCAGCTTTCGGTGGTGGACCCCGCCCTCATTTCACCGGTATTATCACCTTCATTTCATTCAGACGCTAAATAACCTTAGATGTTGATATAGCGTCGTAAAATTACCCAATAAAATAGAAAATAATTCATTAGGTCCACTTTACAGGTCATATGAACTCATCTTCAATACTAGAGTTTCAGCCCGTCTGGGGGATATGGAAATAATTTGCCCTGGAGAAGAAAATATTTAAATATAATAATACCTACGTTGTTGTCTGGTAGAACTAAGAGAAACACGTGAACTCTGTTTGAATGTTTGAACTGACCGGTAACGGCTACGGTTAACCGAGTAACTTCGGTGCTCCGCTACCAAGCACATAAACCGATAGAACTCAACAGTTCTACTCGCTCCGTCCCCAGCTCTACAATGAACCTTCGGGTTCCTTAAAAGCCATAAGTAAGTAAGAGTTCGATAGTTGTAAGATTTCTGGTATGCAAATTACTTTACATTGTTTAGTCTTATTACTTCGAACAAAGTTCTACCAGTCTATAGCTGGTGTTGTTCCAATTTCCTTTTTCCTATCTACAACATTAATAAAGAATCTATATATATAATTTCAACTGGTAATGGAAATTTCGGGAAAACGGCTGAACGGATTTTAATGAGTGACCCCTCATTTTCATGCCTGGCATCCCAAGTTTTTCGGAAAAGTAGTAGTTTTCAGTGAAATGTCAATTTTCCTACATAATTTTCCTATTTTCCAAAATCCATCTGTTGTCAGTTTTGAGAACTAATTTTATGAATCACGGCCGACTTGATTGAATTTCAGAACAAAACACACACTACAATAAACAATAGGCTATTACACGAAGGCCATGACCTGCAGGATTGCCGACATATTTAGAGCTCAATTCAATTTGTTATTAAAAACTGATTCTGTAGTGTATAGTTTTCTGAGTACAACTGTGTATTGGATATTCAAATCTACGAAACTCGAGGTGGTTTGATGACATTATTACCGTTAGAAATTAAATATTATTATAGTTAATATCATGATACATCTATTCTTCATTAATTGTACATAATATTGATGCTATATTGATGACATGAAAGTGAAACGTTTTGAGGTTATGTAAGTAAATGTAGAGAATATCTTAATTTAGATCTTCATTTCTATAATTTACTGAGTGGCTGCTATATATAACTACAAAAATTAAGTAAGATAATAATATTGTTATTAAAAATCAAATATTTTTAAACTTCTTAACCCAGTGTGGTTGGGTCTTTTTCATATATTTAATGGCGGTGTAGTGTAGTTATTGATATGTGTCATTGTCTCCAGTATTGGCTCGAGAGAGCGCAAAAATTACAGTTCCTAAGGAAAGACCAAAAGGTATTACTTACTGATAAAATAAGAGGCCTAGAAAATTTTGTAGTCTCCAGATCATTTCAGCAAGATCTCTTAGTAGGATAAAATGATTTTACGCTCTACGTTTCAAGTTCTACATGCAGCAGCTATACGAAAATGCTATTGTTCGAAAGCTTAGCAAACCTGACATTTTTTTTAACTTTCACCTACAATCCACAATGACCTGAAATAGCTATTGCTATCGTCCTGACATTGATACTTGCGTATCGTGTTATTTGATACTTGCGTTTTCGCGTTGAAACTCAAAAACTGAAGTTGGATAGGTTCAAGAAAAAGTATTTGGCCTAAAAAATCCATTGAGAGGGAGTATGTTTCATTATTATGGAAGCAAAGAATTATCAAAAAGACAAGTATTCTTCATTGAAAATAAATCTGAACAATTTTTATTTGAACGTCTAACGAACTTAGTTTGCAGCAGCATTTGTTGCACAAGCCACTAGTATCACTATAAAATGAAGAAAATAGCATAACATAAAATAAAAGAGATTGTTCTGATATTTCTGGTATACAAAATAACCTTATATTCTTTTAAGTCCTATTATTTCTAACAACGTTCTACCATTGTATTCCGTAGCTACTGTTGTTCCATTTTCTCTATTCTATCTACACCATTAATAAACAATACCACGATAAAATAAAGAAAATAGCATAACAAAATAGTTCTATTAGAGGCGCTATGGAAATATGACGTGCATAGATAAGGCTGCCTCCAGCGAACTGGAGACCAGACGATGTTATTTGGCGGTCGAACAGATTTTAACGAGAGCGGCAAAGCCTGCACAACGATGTTATGACCCGAGCTGAGCTGCTTGGTTGATGAAGCCGCAGTACGACCAATTGTCAAACATGTAGAATGCAAACACATACAAAAACAACACACAATAGATTGCATAGCTGAAAGGTAAACTAGAAGTCTGTGTGCACAAACTAGTACACGGATGTATCAATATTCAGGCGTGTGTATATCCCGTGGCCCCCTAACTCTAGTGTTATTGTCCTTTTCTCATTTGATGTTAGTGGAACGTTCCATCTGTTAAACGACACCCAGCGTAAAATCCGTCGGACAACTGACAACTGTGTTTTCTCATGTAGTACTAATGAAAACATCAAATATGAACGTTTTAATAAAATTATGGTTCCGTTTCAACGTGTAACTACCTTAAAACGAGGTGAATCGCATAAGTCAGCGTTTCTCAAACAATGGTCCGGGGACCACCTCTGGTCCTCGAGTTCTGCCCTTGTGGTCCTTCAAAAAAGACAGAAGAAAAAGTAAAATTCAAAAGAATTGCGTATCACACTATAGCTGAAAATCTCAGAGTTTGGAAATGGCAATCGCCTTTCACTTTTTCTCTCGGGACTAATATTTTATGAAATTTCTTACTCTACCCGTCTACCCACTTCCCATTCCCCTCTCAGCAACGAAGAAGAATTTAAAACACTATGAACATGGCGTTTCCCTGCACATCTGGTGCTGCGCCTGTAACCCAGCCAGGAACCACCCGATATGATAACAGAGGACCGAAACTTTTCATGTACTGACGACTTTCTTAATAGTTTTGCCGACACCCAGTATACACATTGAAATGGGAACGTACTGTACGTCGTATACCAATAATAGAACATGCCAAATTACATCTTTACTTGGTGAAAATCGAGCATGTTTCTGCATTATTTTTTTACTTGTTTTTCCAGATGACTATATAAGACATTTTACACTCCGTCTATTTTAAAATCCGACAGGTTTACTTTTCACATATGCGTATTTCGTCTGTAAGTGCTGTTTCAATTTCGCGGGTTTCATACACTCGTTTGAAAGCACTTCGTAACAAACAACGCACCGAGGTTTTGGTTCACTTTCATTGTTACACCAAGTAAATCCAAGTTCCAAATAACTCTTGTCATATTTACGAAAGTATTTTTTCTTTAAATAGCTATCACTAGGACTAGATATTTCTTTAATGGCACTATAATTAATATATTTCTTCACACACTGCTTCTGAACTATTAGCACTGCCTAAATGAAGCGTATTATGTTCCTTTCTTCTCAAAGATCCGGATCGAAGCCAGTTTTCCATTATTTATAATGGGCATTACTTAACAGAGACATGGACAACTACTAGCGTCTACCATATAAGAAGGATTTGAACAAACTGCTAACAGGCAATTGATTAATCAACAATGCACAGAATTTGTTATAAGTTACTTGTGATTGGCTAGAAAAAATATAATTACAAAAGTATTATAATTAATTAATTCTATTTTAAAATATAAGTATACTGGTATTAAAATATGGTACTAAAACGATAAATTTGCTTTCGAAAGGAACAAAGTAAGGTGGTCCGCGGAACTGTTCTGACTTAAAGTGGTCCCCACTTCAAAAAAGTTTGAGAAACGCTGGCATAGGTTAAAATATCACGTGAATGGACTATTCTAATTACAAATGGTAGGTAGGAGTGTAGTGGCGTAACTGTCTGTAAATCCGTCACTGCACTGTAGAGTGCAACCCCTCCCACAATATGTAGTTGCCATTTAAATCCTGTCTTGTGGGTTGGGTTCATTTTGCCCACCACTGTCCTACAGTCATCCCTGCAGTTCGAATCTATAATTTTTTGAAGCAACATTTACAGGGACATCATTTTATTTTTACTAACATTTTTTATATTAACCTGGCTATACCTTTCTATTAACGATTGAAACAGGAAACATCGTTTGCTACCCTTTCCACGACGGAGTTCGATGATACTGGCGTAAAATACAAATCACTTTACTAGGTATAGGAGGGAAGAAAAGTAGTTCATCCATTTATGTAAACTAGGAAATATCGCAATTTTGAGTTTGATAATTTTCATTAGGTTTTTTTTTAATCAAAATACAGTACTGTATTAACACTTAGTGTTTTTACACACGAATTGAGCTATCCATTCGGAAGTATTAATTATGCAGTGTATATTTTACTCTTACAGCACATTAGCGTACAATATAGAGAATGAAGTTAAATTGAAAAATAATCATAATATGGATATTTAAACACATTTTAGAAAATGGTGGCCGTTCATTTTGATACAGGCTTCAGTTCTTTTGTGCATATTATCGCACTATAGACTATTGTACCTAATTCCAATTACCAGTTTCGTCCTTCGTACAAGTAACTCATGTTGAAATAATTCTGTACCTACTCTATAAAAGAGTACCTTACGTACTGTAAATTCAATCTTCACTTCTGCCCGATCCGAAAATAATAAAATCACTCAGAAATGCTATCTACTGTCCGTTCAAGTGGTTTTGTCGCAGGTTTGTAGAAAGGTGGGGGGGGGGAATCACGTGACAGTTAATTACTTAAGGAGGCCCTTTTATTTAAGTTATTTTAAACACTTGTATAATATTACGTAGACGTCCAATTCCTAACAGAAATTAATGTTTTCAGAAAAGAGCTAAGATAGCCCAGCTACTAGACTTAACAGAGGGGCGAACAGAAGGAGGTGGGGGAAACCGGGATGCGACATAGGGAAACGGACGACAGTACCCGTACGAAAATATGATTCAATATTGAAAGCTCTGTCGTCACTGGAAAACGCGAACATATTTCTGAAACGTACTATACTCAGTAACTCGGTGCTGCTTACGCGCCCTCGGCTCTGTGTCGTGAACGGTTGGAAGTTTACTAGTAGAAGGGGTGGGAGTGAAGTACATTCCAAAACTCGGGTACAATAAAAATTGAAGTAAAAATAAAATGATGTCCCTGTATATCACTCAGTAAAATATCTGCGATAGTAGATATTTGTAGCAGTTAGCTCTTAACTAATGTTATTGTATTCTAAAAATGCAGAATATTTTCATAGGTTTAGGAACAAAATCTGTACTATAGGCCTAATAGTTAATTAATTTTTATTCAGGCCGAATTTCCTGAAGTACTGTACGTACATGCTTGAAGCTTCGCCATGAATTCCACTGAATAACTGCGCAATATCGGGTAGCAATTCCGTTCGACGTGGATTGAGTTACCATTCAGATCTGAAGCAATCATGTGGATGTGAATTGTTTTTGAAAACGCCCGAATTCAATTAATAGAGGATTCGGGTATGGTGTGAATAATTTCTTTTCTAACTGAAATGCGGGACATGAATAATTTGCGCGCAACTGTACTATGTATGTGAAACTCTCGTTGATCGTGCGCTCTAGATATGACGGCTGAAATTAAATTGTGGGGCTCGGGCGAATGCGGTCCGCATAACTGATATCAGGATAAGGGAAGATTGAATTGAAAATGATCACGTATTTAGTTTCGTCACGTGCAACCCTAGTTTAAAGTGGATAGCATAGCAGAAGTTTTACTCAGTACATTTCTGTTTAAATTAGATATTAATAACATCAGTTACAGATTGATAATTTTGAGCTTGAACAGGGCTTTTTTTTAAATTTGCAGAATCGGATTATTGTACGTTTCACTAACTTTTCTTTTATACATAGAGCAGTGGAATTACAGGGCGATCCGTTTGGGTATGGATCAAATAAAAACACCGTAAAACATTTACTACTGAACTTTATTTGTTGAAACTTTGTGCATACAACACTGAATGATAGAAGATTCCTCAGAACTCAACATGACCCCCATTGCGCGCCCTGCACAACTCATAATGGTGATGCAATTCAACCCATGTCCGTTGTAATATAAGAGGGGTGATTTGTTGAAAAGAACTCAACATGACCCCCATTGCGCGCCCTGCACAACTCATAATGGTGATGCAATTCAACCCATGTCCGTTGTAATATAAGAGGGGTGATTTGTTGAAAAGCTCGAGTAATTTTTACTCTCAAATCATCAATGTTCCTGGGTTTCTGTGAATAGACATTGTCTTTAACAAAACCCCACACGAAGAAGTCAGAAGGGGTTAGATCTGGGGAGTTTGGAGACCAAGCCAAGAGATAGCTGCTTCACGTACTGAGTTTCGCCTGCGACCTCCTGCATGTTTTTTTTTTGCACAGAACCTGTTTCTACAAATGTTCGATATCACAACATTATGGAATCTTATTTAGGTTCATTACGCACACCATACTCACGTCGAAATTCCCTTTAAACTCTTTTAACACTATCAGATTTAGCATACCAAAGAACACATTGTGCCCGCTATTGATTTGTAGTAGCCATTTTAATCATCTACGATTTTCATTTGTCCTTTCAGATTATGCATTGTTGACTATAATATATGGAAACTCCCGTCTTTTAGTCATAAAGTAACCTGCAAGAAATTTTTCCTATTATCATAATAGCTTTATAATAATAAATTAATATTATCTATACCCAAACGAATCAGATTGTAATTTTATAGGTCTAATAAGTGTAAAATCAAAGGCAAATGTGTGGGAAAAATATAGCAAGAATCAATAAATGATGTACTGCTAAACAAATCCTGCAACATGTACTTATCTTATGGAAGGTGACCCATTTGTCGCTCTTCGAAGAAATAGACTGACGAGATCACAAGATTATCAGTCAATTAGTATACTGCGAAATGTCCATTGCAAAAATGTCCATCATCATTAATGTCCATTATCAAAAATGTTCACAGTCATCAAATGTTCAGTATAAAATATGCCCACATTAAATGGCCATTATCCTAAATGTCCACTCTCATTAAATGGCCATTATAAAAATGTCTAGAGTTATTACATGTACGATATCATTGAATGTCCAGAACAGTATTGATAAAATTTAAATAAAATATTTAACAATAAAATGTAAATAAAGATAAATATCATAGGTCCTTCAATAACTATCTATTTTTTTAATCTAATGCATAGTACAAAAGATTACATTAGTTTACAGTATACACATAAAAACATATACACGACTAGCGCTTTCGCCATTAAGAGAGCATCTTCAGGTCTGGTTAGCATATTATGACGTGTACTTTATTACATTTCATTATGTTACATTCCAACTATGTCTTTATATAAAAAGCTTCATAATATGCTAACCAGACCTGAAGATGCTATCTTAATAGCGAAAGCGGTAGTTGTACAGGGACATCATTTTATTTTTACTTCAATTTTTATTGTACCTGAGTTTTTGAATGTACTTCACTCCCACCCTTCCTACTAATGAAGTTTCAATGTTCTCCAGACAGAATCAAGACCGCATATAGTAAACAGCACTGAATTATTGAGTATAGCACATTCCAGAAATATGTTCGCGTTTTCCAGTGACGAAAGAACTTTCAATATTGAATCATATTTTCGAACAGGTACAGTCCGTTTGCCTACGTCGCATCCCGATTTCCCCCACCTGCTTCTGCACGCCCCTCTGTAAAAGCAGGGCTGTCTTAGCTCTTTTCTGAAAACATTAATTTCTGTTAGGAATTGGACGTTTACGTAATATTATACAACTGTTTAAAATAACTTAAATAAAAGGGCCTCGTTAAGTAATTAACTGTCACGTGATTTCCCTCCTTTCTACGATCCTGCGGCATAACCACTTGGACGGACAGTAGATAGCATGTCTGAGTAATTTTATCTGTGCGGGTCGGGCAGAAGTGAAGATTGAATTTACAGTACATAAGGTACTCTTTTGTAGAGTAGGTACAGAATTATTTCAACATGAGTTACTAGTACGAAGAACGAAACTGGTAATTGGAATTAGGTACAATAGTCTATAGTGCGATATTATGCACAAAAGAACTGAAGCCTGTATCGAAATGAACGGCCACCATTTTCTAAAATGTGTTTAAATATCCATATTATGATTACTTTTCAATTGAACTTCATTCTCTATATTGTACGCTAATGTGCTGTAGACAGTATAATATACACTGCATAATGAATACGTTCACATGAATAGCTCAGTTCGTGAGTAAAAACACTTATTCTTAATACAGTACTGATTTTTTATTAAACAAAAACCTAATGAAAATTATCGAACTCAAAATCGCGACATTTCCTTGTTTACGTAAATGGATGAACTACTTTTCTTCCCTCCTATGCCTAGTAAAGTAATTTGTTTGTGTTTTACGCTGGTATCATCGAACTCCAGTCGTGGAAGGAGGTAGCGAACGGTGTTTCTGGTTCTCTAAAGGTATAGCCAGGTTATTATTGAAAATGATAGTAAAAATAAAATGATGTCCCTGTATATATGTTTTTATGTGTATAACCTAATGTAATCTTTTGTACTATGCATTAGGTTAAAAATAGACAGTTATTGAAGGACCTATGATATTTATCTTCATTTACTTGTTAACTTGTCGGACCAACATGCCTTTCAAATTTAATAAAATGTAAGCTAAATTTACCGCTAACTAATTCTATATTATACATTTCTTCTGCACTGGGATCAGCAAGGAGTTTGATATGATCAGAAGTGATAAAAGATACAAATGTAGAAAAAAATAGAGACTATGTAACATACTTTTATGTATACAACCGGCTAAATAAATGTAATATTCCACTAAGCGGTTGGCAAGAAAACATGTTTCATTGATAACATTCTTTGCATTAAGAATTACTACAATATTTTTGCTGAAGATAGAGCTAAAAACTGACAATTAGACGAAATAAAACATATTGATCATCTCTGTGGTATAGGGGTCAGCATGCTGGTGTATTACGCAGAGGGCCCGGGTTCGATTCCCGGTTGGGTTGAATTTTCTGGTTGAGGTTTTTTCAGGTTTTTCCCTCAACTGTAAGGAAAATTTCAGGAAATTCGGGCCACAACATCACTGAATATCACCGGATTCATTCATAATCAAAATAATATTCATAACAAATCAGTAAACATCTACAGACGCCATTTAGTTCACAACAATAGTACATAGGCCTTCGGATTTCAACCAAAGATTAACTCGCGATATGACCAGAGATGTTAAAACGAGTATAAATAACAGCAAAAAAAAAACATATTATCATTTTATACCTACATATTAAAGTAACGAAAAAACGATAAAATCCAAAAATTTCGGTGTATAGACTCCTCTTAAGGACCTTACATAAGAATAAGTATGTATGTATGTATTTTATTTACACTGCAAGTGGGCAAGCACCCGGTGGCAGTGGTATATACAATATAAACAATACACAATAAAATGATATGCAATACACAATAAAATTTACAATACACAATAAAATTATATACACAATACAATAAGAATACACAATACAATTTAACATAATAATAATAATAAAACATAAATAAAAACTTAATTTTACAATACAACCTACATAATTATGTATAAGTTTCAATAGTCTTTCACTTTACTCTCATCTCATTCCCTGTAGTGGCACTATGACGCATTTCACTGACACTTTAGCACACATTTCACTGACACTCTGTAACACATTTCACTGACACTATAGAACACAGTTCATTGACGCTATAAATTATCAATGATCGGAACTATTCACTGCACTGTAAAACCATAACTTCACTGACTCACCTTACCTCGCTTCACTGATACAACAGTTCAAATAAGTCAAATAATTACACTCTTATGCATACTTATAAACAGAACTACATTTAAACTAAACATTTCTAGTCTAAGGCCCTCTTACACGCTATTTTTAAATAATTTACAATTCAAACCAAGGAAGTAACTCGTCAGGCTAGATAAATACTTGTCACCTTAAAAAATTAAATGTTGAATGTCACCTTAATTTTAATTTGCACTTTATACACAACTTTTTAAGTTATTCTTGAATCTCCTTAAGGAAGGACAGCTCTCAAAGACCGTTGCAGGTAGGTCATTCCAATCATTTATAGTTCTATTTAAAAATGAGAATTTACCTACATCCGTTTTCTGTTTCCTACATTTGATTTTAAAATCATGATCGTTCCTACCATAGTACGTTGGCTTTTCTAACCGAGCCGTTATGTCTACCCATGCTTTCTGACCTAGATGTGCTCTATACAGTGATGTTATTCTAGTTTTCCTACGTCTGTTTTCCAAAGTTTCCCATTTAAGTTCTTTTATCGTATCGTTTCCATCTTCTCTTTTACCTTTAACAAATTTAGCTGCCCTATACTGGATTCTTTCTAAGGATTTTATCTGATATATTCTATAGGGGTCCCAACATGTAGTTCCGTATTCCATTAACGGTCGAACTAATGTTAGATATGCTATTTCCCTCGATTTGGGCCTAGCCTTTCTCAAGATTCTCATAATAAAGTCAAGTGCCCTCCATGCTTTACCCGTAACATTATCAACATGCTCTCCCCAAGAAAGTTTGGAATTTAAATACACTCCTAGGTGTTTAGAACATTGTTCTTGCGGAATTACAACACCACTGAATTCGTAATTAAGACTAGTTTTCTCTCGGGTTTTACAAAATGTTATAGATTTACTTTCAGAACCATTTATTTTCATCCTATGCATTAACGCCCAGTTATAAATTTTATTCAAGTCTGTTTGAATAGCATCTACATCTGAATTATTTCTAATCTTTCTATAGATAATGCAGTCGTCTGCAAATAGCCTCACATTTGATGTAATATTCTGGCATAGGTCATTTACGTATATTATAAAGAGTAATGGACCCAGAACGCTGCCCTGTGGCACCCCTGATCAACATCCAGTAATCCAGATCATGACATCTAGCATACACACTTCGACATTTAAAGTACTCGCATGTTTGCTCATAATTATACCCGGAGTTATTAGGCAGAAATCTATAAGAACATAATGATATCAATTTCATTTGAATATTTTCCAGTTTTGCCGAATCAGCAGTTGTAATATAGTTCCAGATGCATGTTCGAGTTTCGATTAATAATGATAATAATAATAATAATAATAATAATAATAATAATAATAATAATAATAATAATAATACTAAGCAATAATATTATTCGCAACGTGATGATCTGTTTAAATTGATGTCTATGCTTGAATCGTACAATGAAAAAGTTTGTCCTTCGTGGCACTGTTTTTTTTTTACCACTATCTACTTTTAAGTCTTTGGTAACAGCACAAATTTATTAGAGCCACAAGGTGTTTCCTCTGCCGCGCAAAGCTTTTTCGGGTCTGCTGGTATTCATTCACCCGTAACATTTATAAAGGGCGACGTTATCTATACAGAATGGATATAAACGATATGCTTTGTGTTCGATCACAGTCGAATGATAACAGCGACGCAACATGCTATTCTGCATAAATTTAAATGTATTTTATGGCCTGGCAAGCGAACCTGTGTGTTATTTTGAATTATAATGCTAATATTTTTCCTGTAAGTATTGCTCTTTCGTTGTTGAATGTTTCTACCACACAAATTGTATGCAAAAATAACAATTTATATTACATATTAAATCCCTTGTAGTAGGAATACTCAACAAGAACAAGTATTTATATAAACTTTTGTGCTTATGTGAAATTCCATGTGCTCAGCTGACTGATAAACGTCCTTCTCTGCATAAATTAATCAACCTCCCATATTTATAACTCATCTATGATAAAATTATAATCTCCATTCATAGAAATCAACACTCGCAAGATTTTCCATACGTATGCCTACAGTTCATTTTTCTAGGTTATCGGCTGAGTGGTCTGAAGGTGCATCCAGCGAATAGGGATTATAAAGAATGGACACTGAGCGAATTTTCCTGTGTTTTGTTTCTCTGTTCGCCGGCGTTTAGTTCCACTTTCAAGCGCTAGAGGTTAGTGTAATCGAGCATACGCTAAGATAATAATTGAGTATAGAGTTGAGACACAGGATCCAAACATCGCCCACCTTATTGCATAATCCAGTAACGCTTTGCTTCAAATAAATTCAAGTTAACAGCTTTTCCCTATTTCTCAGTGGCAAAATAGTTGTAATAATATTTTTTTTATATTTCAGATATAATAAATTATATTATAAAATAATATAATACATTATAAAATTAAGTATCGAATTCGTTTAATATTTGTATATAATATAATATAGGTATATGGTTTTACTTCTCATAAGAGTTTCGTTTTTCCATTTTCAGTGCTATCAAATCATTACATATTTTAATTGTTGTTGGGGTCAACGTCTCAACTCTCATTATAAAGGAACTCTAGAGTATAGACATTACAGTTAATGACGGATTTATTATTTTATGGATCCAATTTATTTTATTTGAGTACATAATGTACCTAGATGTATTAATTATATGTGTTATATTTCCGCTGTGTCGACTGCTAGCTGGTGTGATGTCAACGCCAACTCTAGGGAGAAAGCAGAATCTCACGCTCTAGCTGGCTTGAAGATCATTGAAATCAGTCCGGCTACATCAAAGGTATCGACGCGAAGTGTCCATACTTAATTACCTATACGCTGGTGCAAGGTTCAACTTTTCTTTCAACTTTACGCATGCAAGATGAACGAAACGTATTCAATTGTGGATGCATTTTTCCACTAAAATTGATAGCGCAGGCAGCAATTGAATGCTACTCATCGCCGATGGATATCTTGTGCGTTATTTCTTTCAACTGTAAATCTAACAACTTTTTTATTATCAAAATACACAGCTTTCTTAATTTTACGGAGCCTATTAGAAATTAAATCAATGGCATTCCCAAAACAAGCTGTGAAATGTTTCATATAAAATAAATTTGATCACGAAGAGGAAGCAGAAACGAGGAAAATTTTATTAAACTTTATTGTTTGAAATATCTGAAAAAAAAAAAAAAAAACTCCTGGAGTTAAGACTTTACTTATGGTTCAACCTGTACAAGATCCGTCAAAATAGAATGGTGCATCGAGAATGCGGTATATTCATGGGATACACAAATTATTTGATGGACCTGAAATTCGTTAAACTTTGAACACTAAGGTGGCTGGAATACATCTTTAGAATACCCTTACAAAAAAGAAAAACTAACACTTTAAAATGTATACGATGAATAGGAAGGCCTAAATTAAGGTGATTTAAATCAATGGAGGAGAGTCTGATATTTAATCTATTGGGCGTCGAAAATTGGACAAGATAGAATGAAGTGTTTTGTGTGGAGTGTGGCATTGTATGGGGGGCAAAACATGCACATTACGACGAAGTGAAGAGAAGCGAATAGAAGCACTTGAAATGTGAATATGGAGAAGAATAGACCGTGTGAAAAGGACAGAGAGAATAAGAAATGAAGCTGTGTTGGAAAGAGTGGGTGAAGAAAGAACAATGCTGAAACTGATCATAAAGAGAGGAAGGAATTGCTTGGGTCACTGGCTGAGAAGAAACTGCCTACTGAAGGATGCACGGGAAGGAATGATGAACGTGAGAAGAATTCAGGGCAGAAGAAGTTACCAGATCATGAAAGACGATATTAAGATAATAGATCATATGCGGAGACTAATAGGAAAACAGAAAACAAAAGATTGGAGAATGCTGGGTTTGCAGTGAGAAACCTATCCTGGAGCAGACACGTACGTATGTATGTATGTATGTATGTATGTATGTATGTATGTATGTATGTATGTATGTATGTATGTATGTATGTATGTATGTATGTATGTATGTATGTATGTATGTATGTCTTCATAAACCTGTTGATTTTCCATCTCAAAATTTGTTTTTAGACTTTAATGTACTTAACATAAGACAAATTTATTATATTGTATTAATAAAATTCATACATATGAATCGAAATAATTTTGAATTGTATTCTCATAGTTATGAAACAAAAGGTATGAATTCTTTAAGATTGTTTGAGCCAAAATGCAACACTGTTACAGTATTTAATCATAGTAGTAATTTACTGTATGGTTGTGAAACTTGGACTCTCACTCTGAGAGAGGAACATAGGTTAAAGGTGTTTGAAAATAAGGTTCTTAGGAAAATATTTGGGGCTAAGCGGGATGAAGTTACAGGAGAATGGAGAAAGTTACACAAAACAGAACTGCACGCATTGTAGTCTTCACCTGACATAATTAGGAACTTAAAATCCAGACGTTTGAGATGGGCAGGACATGTAGCACGTATGGGCGAATCCAGAAAAGCATATAGAGTGTTAGTTGGGAGACCGGAGGGAAAAAGACCTTTGGGGAGGCCGAGACGTAGATGGGAGGATAATATTAAAATGGATTTGAGGGAGATGGGGTGTGATGATAGAGACTGGATTAATCTTGCACAGGATAGGGACCGATGGCGGGCTTATGTGAGGGCGGCAATGAACCTTCGGGTTCCTTAAAAGCCATTTGTAAGTAAGTAAGTAAGTAATTTAGGCCCAAAAATATATAACAAATTTATGTTTAAATTCTAATAGTTCTAGTATTAAATTTTAAAAGTTATGTATGGATTTTATAAAAATTGAAAAATTGTAAATTTAAATTTATATACTATAATTGCATAGTAGACATAAGACAAATTGTTTTGTATAATTATTAATTTCAATTCAGGAATCCGCCCCTGAGCACGAGTTCTACTCTTTCAGGGGCGAGCTAAAGTTTTGCTGTATATATTATATTTTATGTTACAATTATTAGCAAAATAATAAATAAATAATGTATGTATGTATGTATGTATGTATGTATGTATGTAGATGCAGGATCGTGGTGACTGAAAGAATATTTGTGAAGAATATTAAGAAAATTAATAAAAGTGAGGAATCTAACTAAATGTACAGGTAGAGAATAAAAAATATGCTGGTATGAAATTAATGTTCCTTCATATCTCGCACTCTTATAATGCCTTGCTTCTATGATCCTAATCGTGCACTACATGCGTGTTGAATTTAACACCATATCGTCCGCCGTGGTGAAGTATTGATTTGCATGCAGCTTAATATAACTTCACCGTTCAGAGTAATAGCAGTAATAATCACTATGAAAATGTCTCGCACAGAAAAACTTGTAGTGCACAAAGAGTTTTCTGTAAAAATGCACGTAGCCTATGTCATGAATGCACTCTACCTACCATCTTATTTCCTTTGAATGCATGCAATCAGGAATAGTGACGTCACTATTGATTCTGGAAGTTGTCATACATTATATATAAAGAGTGTTTTTCTGACGAGTGTCCGTACTCAGTCGTATGCGGTTTTAACTTCACAGAGGCAGAAACATCGGCTTAATTCAATAGCAAAAAATTAATACATGTATTTTAGTGTATATCTTGGAGAATAAGATATAACAACGAATTATACCAGCTTTATGAGTCTCCCGATATAATAACAACGATTAAGATTGCTCGTCTGAGATGGCCAGGGCATGTTAAGAGAATGGATGAATGTGAAATACCTAGGAAGGTGATGGAACATGGGATTGCTGGAGGAAGAAGAGTTGGAAGGCCAAAGCTACGATGGATAGACTGTGTTATGGATGACATTAAGAGGCTTGGAGTGAAGAACTGGTGGACGGTGGCTAAAGATCGAGACCGATGGAGAAGAATTCTTAAGGAAGCCGAGGCCCGATCCGGGCTGTAGCGCTATGGATGATGATGATTTTAGTGTATATACATCAATCTGACACAAAAAGGCGTATAATAACTGGATAACAAGAATATGGATATAAGCAAATTAGATAAACATAGATTAATGATTGTAAGCATCTCTTCACATAATATTTTACATGAATTCCTTCATTTTTTGGTTTTTACATAGTGAAGACCTGCAAATTTTCTGTATATGTATTGTAATTACACGTTTATGTTTTTAAATAATTGACAATAAGGGCACATTTACATGAGAAAAGAAATATTGATGTTCCCAAACCGTGTTGATTTTCATATGTTTTATGTTTATCAATGTATATTGTACTTTTGATCACAAGGGCACATGTATTTATTTAGGGATGATATTGCAGTATAAAATTGTATCTGATGATGTCGGAATGACCGACGAAAACGTTAATACAGTATTAAATTATGTAATATAAGAACTTGTACCTTACACACATATAAAGTAAAGTCATTGACTGAAAACAATTAATCTTTGTATTGTAATTAATGTGTTGGTTCCATTTTCAATTATTGTCGAAAATTATGCCTAAATATTTAACTGAAATATATATATATTTAATTTATAGGTTACAGAGAATAGTTTTTTATATATGTAATGCAACCAAATAGATCACATCTTGATAGATAAACGAAGACATACTAGTATAGTAGACATTCGAACTTTCAGGGGGGCAGACTGTAATTCTGACCATTATTTGGTAAATGGAGAATTAAAAGAAAGGCTATCAGTAGCCAAGCGATATTCATAGATTTCGGTTAAGAGAGAAGTTTTATATAATATTCTTATTGAATTTGGTATTCCCAAGAAACTAGTTCGATTAATTAAAATGTGTCTTAGTGAAACATACAGCACAGTCCGTATAGGCCAGTTTCTATCTGATGCTTTTCCAATTCACTGCGGGCTAAAGCAGGGAGATGCACTATCACCTTTACTTTTTAACTTCGCTTTAGAATATGCCATTAGGAAAGTTCAGGATAACACAGAGGGTTTGGAATTGAACGGGTTACATCAGCTTCTTGTCTATGCGGATGACGTGAATATGTTAGGAAAAAATCCACAAACGATTAGGGAAAACGCGGAAATTCTACTTGAAGCAAGTAAAGAGATAGGGTTGGAAGTAAATCCCGAAAAGATTAAGTATATGATTATGTCGCGTGATCAGAATATTGTACGAAATGGAACTATAAAAGTTGGAGATTTATTCTTCAAAGAGGTGGAAAAATTCAAATATCTTGGAGCAACAGTAACAAATATAAATGACACTCCGGAGGAAATTAAACGCAGAATAAATATGGGAAATGCCTGTTATTATTCGGTTGAGAAGCTTTTGTCATCTAGTCTGCTGTCAAAAAATCTGAAAGTCAGAATTTAGAAAACAGTTATATTACCGGGTATTCTGCATGGCTGTGAAACTTGGACTCTCACTTTGAGAGAGGAACAGAGATTGAGGGTTTTTGAAAATAAGGTTCTTAGGAAAATATTTGGGGCTAAGAGGGATGAAGTTACAGGAGAATGGAGAAAGTTACACAACGCAGAGCTGCACGCATTGCATCCTTCACCTGACATAATTAGGAACATTAAATCCAGACGTTTGAGATGGGCAGGGCATGGCATGTAGCACGTATGGGCGAATCCAGAAATGCATATAGACTGTTAGTTGGGAGGCCAGAGGGGAAAAGACCTTTGGGGAGGCCGAGACGTAGATGGTAGGATAATATTAAAATGGATTTGAGGGAGGTGGGATATGATGGTAGAGACTGGATTAATCTTGCTCAAGATAGGGACCAATGGCGGGATTATGTGAGGGCGGCAATGAACCTCCGGGTTCCTTAAAAGCCAGTAAGTAAGTAAGTAATGCATACATTAAAAGTTGATTTTCTTATATGGATGAATATTAATTAATTTCATGTAGCTATTATTTTAAATGTTACTTCAAGATGATAAAGTATCCGTAGAATCCCTATAATTGTGTGAAATGTTTAAGAGGTTGGTGGTTGTGTGATTTCAAATAATCGTCTGTCACCGCTTGATGGAAATCATATTATAATAATGGTAGAACAAAGAACTTGAACTGTTATTGGTTTTTGTAACCAATTCAGGAAAATAAATGCAGCACGCTCTGCACTACCTACTAGTAATTTCACAGTCTAGTATATACAGTCACGAAGCTTAATACGTAGTAAATATGCATCCACAGATAGTTGCTAACCGCTAGGATCGCCAATATCGTCTCATCACAGACAATGCGAAATAGTATCGGCACAGTTTATTGTTCCTAGCACATTCACAACTCAAGCTTCGTGACTGTATATACTAGACTTTAGTAATATCATGAACGTAGTAGGTCTCCATATACAACAATAACATTCAAACTTCACCATTATTTTATAACAATTATATGTTGCCGGTTGCATCGTCGCATTCCTGCTAAGGAGGAAGATGCTCGTAGAGTATTACCCATACTTAAATGGTAATGGACATTTTTCCGGAATAGATTCTCACTTTTAAATGCTCCACGTTAAAAATAACCTATAGCTTAAGTGTAATATTATTTCCAGTAATCTAAATGATTTGTTGCGAAGTGCGCAAAATAATATAGAAAAATATTTATAATTTCTGTGACCTCATTGATATTCTGTATATGCAACCCGTTGCGGGGAAAGGGACCTAAAGTCGGGAAAGGAAATTTTACAGGAGAACAAAATAACAAGTTTGCGTTGTAAAAACTGCATTTCTATGTTTTGACATCATGCGCTACCTGTAGGCCAATAGTGTCAGAGTTGTAAGCTCCAAAACCGGTTGTGGAGCTAGATCGTAGCGTGAACTTGCTTATGTCTGAGGAAACACCGGAGCACGCAACCAGTCTAGTGGAGCGCTCCGCTCCGTTCAGTCTCTGACATCGCTGCTGTAGGCTTTCTTTACATACTAACTAGGACGTACTTTTATTATTTGCAACAAAACCGCGCAAAATGAGTTTTACTGTCTGAATGCCGACAGCAAAAAAGGGACCCAAACGGTTATGGGATTATGACATTGCCGGTTTTAGATTCCTTTCATTTTGTACTGTAATCAGCTGTTGGAATTGTCCGTGATTTAAAGTCATGGAGAAGGAAATTTATATACAAAGTTTAAGTGACGAATTTCAAACTTCTTATAATTACTGATTCATTTACATCACGTGACAGTGACAGTGAAACAAAAAGTGACGTGAAGAATGAAAAATGTGATGGCCAGCTAGAAGACATTATTTCAACTATTGTTTTAAGTTCTTTATGTTTTCTGTATGTATTTCATATCAATTCCATGCTGTAACTTAATGTTTAATGCGTGTGTTGTATTTCATATTAATTTACGTTGATTTTACGTTCAACTCATTTTGCAGAAAATTTTACTTTTAAATTATAAACCAAATACAGCTTGCATAATACTAATACACAAATAAGCAATTTTGACTTTCTTTTTACCTTCTTATTTCATGTATAACTCATAACTACACAGTGCTTCTTAAATACCTAAATCTTTCTTATAGTTGCTAAGAAAACAAGTGAAAACTTTAATTGCTTTTTCCTCGAAAAGTACATTATGTAATGTCAACATTCAATAACTAATATATTAAAAACTATAGCACCTGCAGCCATGAATGTTTTCAAATGCTCAGTATTCATCCTCTTTTTGAAATCACAGAAAACAAAACAAATGAAAAATCCTACTTTAGGTCCCATTTCTTGCAAATGGTCACATATAGTGTTCAGTAGTTGCTAAAATATGACTCAATGTTTAAATAATTTTATATAGTAGACATTGTATACTGGATTCAACTTAATATTTTCGCTTTAAATAAATAAGAGGGAAAACCGAAGTACTAAATAAAAATCTATCCCATAACCGGTTTGTTCACCAGAATACCATAGTATTCGCTGTGAAACGAAATTCGCCCTGTATTACTAGAAACACTCAGCTGACCGAACTAGTACTGTGCCACGAAACTCCATTAACGGATCGCTTTTAGCTCGCTTTGCTTCTACCACTCCCTCTGACCACTCTAGTGATCACTATTGAAGTCCTGCTATCACTTGACGTAACTAAATAGCGTATAGACACGGTAACATTGGTATAATATGTGGCTATTCGGTGTTAGAGTGCAGATGTGTTGACCTCATTAGCCAATGCTTCTCACAAAAGAATACATATACTACATGATAGTAAAAACACTGAACTTTAAACATACAAGCTACGTGAAATAAAACTGAAATTCAAGTCTTATAAAATTGGTATTATAAGTAAAATTTAATACAGAGTTTTCGCACTCCACCCGTCCGTAATTCGATAACACTATCGTTACGTTATTAATTGTAGAGCCTGTCAGAATCGAGATTCTTACGCTATTGTAACAAGCGGGGCGGCTATTCAAAAACAGATAACGTGAACATTAACGATATGGTGAAACCACAGTCTATTATATACAGTCATGAAGCTCAATACGTAGGGAATATGTATCCAATGACAGTTGAATTTTAGTTGCTAGCCACTAGGATCGCTACTATCGCCTCATCACAGACAATGCGAAATAGTACCGGCACAGTCTATTATTCCTAGTACTCTCAGTTGCTGACCGCTTGGAGCGCTGTATCGCGAGAAATGTAAAAAATCACCTCAAACTTCGTGACTGTATGACATTAGACTGTGATAAAATTATGGCTTTACGTTAGAGATTTGTTATTTACCTCCTGAAGGAGGTATTAGCTGCTGGTCTCTATAAAGACAGCTGAAAATGTACACCAGCGATCATCAGAACACTGCATTCTCGAACTAGCGTCCCTTACCCGCGGACAAGACATTGCCCTAGCGTGCATTCGTGGCTGCTGGCGGGTATGCTGTCTATCTATCCCTTGTGCACGAAGGAGCAGAGTTCCTTACCATCCATGCACTATACCCATTTCAGCGAGTGCTGACGACCGCTGATGTACACTAATATAACAAAATGTACTAGAAGATACACAAAGGAATTATTGTGTCAAACAACTGCTTCAGTTGTGGAAAAAGCGAATATTCACAAATAGACCTAATTAGAACTCATATGAATATTTTTAAGCTTATTGTTTTGTATAATGCGGAAAAGTGTTGCTTAAAGTTACTCTTGTTATTGGTTGTAATATAAATTATTTTAAATGTGTTCCTATTATACGGGCAAGTATGGGGTGTAGCCTACTTATTTAATGTATGAAACATTGTCAGATAATAGAAAGCGTTTTCCTTTCACAAATTTGAAAATGATTATGTTTGTTTCGCTTATTGTAACTCACCATTACATAAAAAACTAATAGATACATAAATTGACACCTATTAATTCATGACTAGTTCAGAAATATAACTTCATACATAGTTAATCAACACAAAATAAAATGTACGTAATAATTTAGTTCCACATTGAATTTACACGAGTAAGGCCAAATTCAACAGTGTTCATGAATAAGATATTAAGCTTACAAAGAGATAATTTATTACAGTTCAAAAAGTGTTCCTACAACTGTAATAAATTATCTCTTTGTATGCTTAGTTCCACATAATGAGTTATTTCTCTTGAAACAACTGTACTTCTACCTGCATCAGACCGTCTATCGTTTTTATGCTAAAGAGCAAAGTAGGATATAGTTCTTGGCTTACCAATCGAAAAGACACCTATCGTTTTTTACCCTACACCTCCATCACGCAGATATGCTGGAATATGTTGCGTTGTCGGATAGAAATACTTTATCCGAGTCGTACTCAAAATATTCGATAGTAATTTTATAAAACACTAGTCCTGCAACAATTAGTCTTGCACTATCATAACCTCACATTTTGTCAAAATTCGATGGGTTTTGTTTTTAGATCGGGCACAGAGGAACAGTACGGAAAGAAATGCATTAAATGTTGACGACTTGAAAATAACAGTAAACAAATGAGCGAAAGAAATAAATGAGCGCTACAAACATAATCGCAAAAACTCTGACTCACTTCATCTCGCCAAAAAATTATAATATTGCAAAATCTCGACTTGTTCCACATCTTAAAACTTCAATGCTAATGTAAGATTTATGGAATAAAATGAATGGAAAGAGTACCATACGTTAATATACATACGTCATCAAAAGTCACTAAAAACGTGAATATATCGTTAACGAATTACGGACGGATAAATACAAAAAACTTAATACAGTTACTACGTTATATATTACTTGAATTTAAGAATTCCTAAGTTTTACGTCGGTAGTTTTGATCTTAACTCTTAATTTTTTAATTTTATTTTATTACTGGTATTTTATTACCAGTATTATTTATTTGTCATAGGTCAAATTCCATGATAGTTTCATGAAAATAATGATAAATTGCGTTTCATTAGAGTTTCGTTGCAGTCGCATGTTTTATATCACCTTTTCGGAATAATCAATGCAGTTGAAAGGAACATCAAATCAACTGCAGTTGCTTTGTAGCTACGTAGGCCTATATTGGTAAGACTTACGGTCAATAATGCCGAGTTATGAAGAAATGGCGAAATCAGGGCAAAGAAAATGCGACTACCTCGGGCAAACTTTCCCCTACACCGTTTTTCTACACCATAAATTCAATTTCAGTTCACTGGAGTTCCAATCAAACACTCCGGCGTCGAAAATGTACGCTCTAGCCTTTCTGTTAACGATGCTTCATCAGCAGCGTGAACAAAAATAACATACGTGGTGTCAGTATAATTCGGATGTAATTCAGTTATCCATCCGGTAATAGGACATTAAAAATCACACAGTTCATCCAATACTTTCTACTCGTTAATTTTTGTTGCAGTATTTGAATCGTAGCGTTGCGTAACGTCCGATTTAATAACACTGAATGATGGAATACTTTCCTGTGTCTGTTTTGAACATAAGCGAACTTCATTCACAATGGAATTAATTTAAATTACTACTCGCTATATGTTACAGGAATCAGGAGAAGCTTATATTATGTTTCTTGCACGATCGTGTTTTTTGTTGTATTTACAGCTATTCTGGTTAAGTTTTGAAAGTTAGAATTCCCAAACAGAAAGTTGTTGCTAAAGAAACCATTCTTCATAACCAGGCTTCGAGACTTCGGACCCAATAGAGCAGTTCAGTGGGAAATCTGCATAACGGCGTACTGAGTATAGTGGTAAAGCGTACAGTGGGTGGGGGTACTGTAGAATGAATGTCAACAAATACGCAAAGGAAAACGCTCTGGATTTGAAGGTTCTGAAGAATAATTTGGTTTTCATAGCTACAAACTGTGTCAGAAAGTATTACACGGATAGAAAAGTCAGAGCAAGAAATGCCGGAAGCCCTCAAATTAATTGAGGAAATGATGCAGAGAATTAATGAGACATCAAGTACACCGGTTACTGAACGTGTAAAACAGAAGTGGAAATCAATTTTATGTAAAAATAACGGATATGGAACATTGTGTATTATAAACAGCAAGTCCACACCTGTGGAGTAACGGTTAGCACGTCTAGCCGCGAAACCAGGTGGCCCGGGTTCGATTCCCGGTCGGGACAAGTTACCTGGTTGAGGTTTTTTCCGGGGTTTCCCCTCAACCCAATGTGAGCAAATGCTGGGTAACTTTCGGTGTTTGACCCCGGACTCATTTCACCGGCATTATCACCTTCATCTCATTCAGACGCTAAATAACCTAGATGTTGATAAAGCGTCGTAAAATAACCTACTAAAAATAAAAAAAATAAATAAACAGCAAATTAGTGGATATAGAGTCACCCGAGAATAAAGGACTGTCTTTTAGAGACTGCAATGATGATAGGTTTTTTTCGTTTTGCTTCTATCACATCATGCGACGTAGAGCTCAGCTTTCTGCAGTACAAACTTTGGCAGATAACCGAAAAAGATTTACGTTTGAGACACTGAGAATGTCCTTGTAGTAGGTACATTGCAATTCGGTACTGTAACTGCACTTCCTAAATATGACCAATAGGATAAATGAAAAAATTAAAATTGATATATGCCTATTTCCACCATTAACACTGTATATAATTATACACAAATGCTTATAAAAGACAGGAGAATAAATGCTTTTCACATTTTTTTGACATTATCATTTTGTTATGTATATTTACTTTCAGAATGTACATATGTGTTTCCCCATACTACCGTACTCTACTCTAAATAGTAACGTTGTTACCTCAACACATCTCTATCTACCTGCAGCGAGTCAACAACCTATAGTGCATGCACAGTAAACTTATTGTATCGGGTCCAAAGTCTCGAAGCCTGTTCATAACATAAAACTATACTGAAATAGATCCATTACAGTACACTCGCACTGCTTATTTTTCAAACTTTTCCTCTATTTTGTAATAAGCATTTCTCAAACTTGTCTCGTAATATTCTATTATATTATACTAAACTACCAATACGTACTAACTCAGCTTCTTTCACAATTCCTAAATCTAATATTTTACTCACAACTTTTCGTACATTTTAGAAGTTACGATTCTGGGAAATTACATTTTTGGTCACCTTGTCTGTTACGGGAAACATTTATATAAGGTGCAATCAATATACTCGTATTTCCGAACTGCACTTCTATTTATTGTATCTTTAAACATGTATGCTCGTGTCATTGCTTCCATGCCTGTTGAGTCAGTCTATCAAACAGGGTCAGGTTGTATTTAAGAACTGAGCTTGCTACACGTGATTTTGTGCAAACATGCGAAGGACCTATTTGGATTTTTCCTGGAATATCTCTGTATAGACCAGGCCTGCACAAACGGTGCTCATTGAACGCGGCCATTCCTTCGGAGCGGGAGAGCCGTCTAACAGCTCGCCGTAAAGGTACGTCGGAATGACGTAGGCCTGCTATAGGTAGAGGATAGTCCACGCAGCTATCTGGTGTAGTGTGTATTATCAGTACACTTTGCCTATTTACGGTTACATATTGGAGGAATCTAAAAGACGGAAAAGTGATCATCAGGCAAATTCTTTCAATATTGCAAGGGAAAATGCTTATTTTTTCATAGCACCCGGAGTCAATACTCAGTGCCTTATCTGCCACAAAAGTTAAAAAAAAAAAAAGAGGAAAACATAATATAATGCGTTACTACTTGTCCACACATACAGATACGATGGTTTTGTTGGTGAAGATCGCAGTAAAATAGTTCAGGAGTTGAAAGTTGCATTATTACATGAGGTGGGTACGTTAGAATTTATTAATCTTCAGCAATTTAAATTTCTCTCTTCAGGGAAAAGGCCAGCTCATTATTGATATGTTGAATAAATTACGGGATTTCAGTCGTAAACTTACACTTTTCGTAAGTCAGTTTCGGGAAGGTAATATAGCTCACTTTCCAACGATAAAAACTGCTCGTGATGAAGCCATGTTAAACGATTATGTGCCAATATTAATTGGAATTCAAAATGAATTTAATTCAAGATTCCAAGATCTTGTCTTAATTGAAAAAAAGTTTAAAGTTAGCGCAATAAATTCCTTCAACACCAGTTGAAACAGTGTCATACGATTTACAGCTGGGACTTATTGATCTTCAATGTGACCTAAGGGCTAAAGACCGTTTGAATAATACTACTAGCCTGGTTGAGTTTTACAAGACTAAACCTCAGCAATGATATCCACGACTACACAGGATGGTTGTGATGATGATTGTTATGTTTGGCTCAACATTTATATTTGGGAGCAACTGTTTTCTATAATCAACTTTAATAAAAGCAGGCATCGAACATCTGTAACTGGTGTTTCATTACGATCAGTAGGCTACTGTTCCTTTCAGCTCCCAACAGCATAAAAGCCCGTTTTGACGTACTGATAAATAAAAATATAACAAAATGATATTGTATATTTAAATAGCTATAGAATTTTTATTATTTCTGTAAAATTAATATTTCTTTATTAATTAATAACAGTCCAAGATAGTTTTGGAAAACTGAACGGGAATTCATTTCATGAACACTCGTACTAGTACTTCCTTTTGTGTACATTTTGTATGAGGTCATCCCTTCTTATACGTAGCGAAGCCAATATCTGCATTCCGCTCATGAGCTGTGAGCCGACTCGGAGAGCGCCAACCTTGTGCAGGCCTGGTATAGCAGAAGTTATCTAGAACCAGATAAACGTCTAGAATCTATATTAAATGCATCAGATTAATCAGAAAGTGTAGTCTATATGGAGAGATTCCAGGTAAAATCGCAGTAGGTCCTTGACATGTTTGGACAAAATCATGTGTAGAAGCTGAGTACTTAAAGACAATCTGACGCTGTTTGATAGATTGACTCAACAGGCATGGAAGCAATGAAATTCAGTGACGCTCACATTTATGTTTAACGGTATGTAGTTCGGAAATATATTGATTGCACCTTGTACTACATCTGACTTTATATTGAATCATAATTCAAGTCAATTTAGATGAGATATTGCATTCCATAGAAGGATATTGACTCATAGAAAACGTACAATGTATAACACAATCATTTGTGCACAATCGAACAAAAGTGAGCTAAACAAAGAAATAGAACTAAATGTAGTTTTGCTTCAATGCAATTTACTGATGACTGAAAGGACTACAGAAAGAAATATTGAATTATGAACTTGGAAGACAAAAAAGGGGCAAGATGACTCGAAAGCAGATCAGATAACGATATTGAATTTTCCTGAAGTCTCAAGAAGTCTATGTTTCAAATACAGCGATGACGAGGAAGAAGAAGAAAATGATATCTATATTAAACTGAATTGTAAATTGCATTCAATCGAATATTTTACCGCCATCTTAAACATTAAACGTTTGAGATTTATATTCATTGAATTAATTTCTCCATTTTTGAGTAGTAGGTCTATATGGTAAACAATGATCGACCAATTTTAGTTGGAATGGTGAAAGGGTAGCGACTCATATAACAGTAGTAAAAAAGAGAAATTTGCTTTGTAAACTTCCCTTCAGCTCATTATAACTCTTTCAGTATTTTTAACGAGAACTTTAGAAAAAAATATTTCTCGCTTTCATAGAAAATCTGTCTATATTTCTGAATAATTCTGACTGAATAACAATAGCAAAAAGAGAAATTTGCAATGAAAACTTCCCCTTTAGCTCATTAGAATTTTTTTTCACTACTGCTGAAGAGAATTCTTGCATACTTTTATTCCTTCCGTCCATGAAAAAATCTATCTACATTTCTGAATATCAATTTCTCCGAACAATATATGGAATATTAACGTAATGTTACTTCATTTTGATTTACGGGTGAAATTCAGTTTTAAAATGTGGTTAAGTATTTTAATTATTCCACATAGATCAATAATTTTATTTTTGACATATCAGAATAGTCAAACGAAACTGTTATTACATAAATGTATTATTGAATAAATCAATTTAAATATTATTTAGTTTTGTATAAATTTTACAAAAGGAATAAAACCTTGATTAAATTCCATTTGTAGCGTCTGAATTTATATCGTATTTCTATTTCCTCAGAATAATATGTAATTAACTAACAACGAAATAAGCAAATTACAGTGAATTTCCTGTAGTAATTGTTTCATTACGTTTTAAGAAAATGCCTTTGATGAAATGTAAGAATGAAACTAAATGAAAAGTTTAATTTTGCTTTGTTAGTTGAAGCAATTTTTCCAACGTAATTTCTTTCGTATAGGATAAAGTTGCCTAATCCCGTGATACTCCTAATTCCATGATACGTTTTTTTCACTGAATATCACGGGATTGGGTATCTTGCTAGGAAGTTCACCGATGTCTCAAAAGATGCACTTTCGAGAAAGATGTTTGGCGCTATAGTCGAACAGCAAAGCTTTGACTGACATTCAATTTTAAAAAAGTATCACGGGATTAGGGTATCACGGAAATAGGCAACTTTACCCTTCAATTTCATATATTTAAATATTTTGAAGTGATTTGCACATAAATACTTATTTTGAAACTTTGTAAGTATTTTAAATATAGATTTTAGGGTTCAGAATAGAGATACTTGTATTAATCCAAAAGCATTGTTTTTAAAGAGTAAAGAGTGTAAAATTTTACATGAATCATTATTGTTTAAAAGTCATAAAGGTAAACCTTATACATAAAACATTATGTTCGAAAGTCAGAACTTTATATTTTTATTTATCAGAGCTTCCTCAAATTAGAGGCTGCCATTAGGCAAAGCATACAAAGCAATACAAGAACAAAATAGAAGATGAGAGCTAAAAGAGTAAGAAAAAAGGCAAACAAATACACAAACAAACAATGGCAGTTTACAGAAGAAAAAAAA
This sequence comes from Periplaneta americana, assembly GCF_040183065.1. NCBI lineage: Eukaryota > Metazoa > Arthropoda > Insecta > Blattodea > Blattidae > Periplaneta > Periplaneta americana. The sequence goes on from NC_091122.1 coordinate 151,869,160, forward strand.
ATTCAAGTAAAGAATCAATGAAAGCTAAGAAGGAAAAAGAAAAATGATAATGGTGCGTCAATTTTTTTCCATACACTGAATTAGAGTCCATATACGTGGTTCCGTAAAAGTTTGACTGACTCTTTAATTATGAGGAGGGCCAGTTCGTTCAGAAAAGATTTGTGCAGTCCTAGGGTCTTACAGAATTGTGTGTAAATTAACATTTTTTTTTAAGTTCCATGAATTTGCTGTCTCTGAATTTGAATATTATAATTAATATTTTATTTACAAATATTTTACAATAAATGCAGAGTTTAAAGTTCAATGAACTTATGAAAAATACCAATTATTTCGTAATTCGAATATGAAAATATTTTACAAGACAGTAAATTCTCAGTTTGAAAGCTACAAGAACCAATAAAGAAATGCGGTAACGTAAAGTTATTTTGTAATCAGAATATATTGTAGTTCTCGTAATATGGGTACGTAGTAGAACGTCTGCTTAACTTCTAGTTGCAGAATTGTGTGACAAATACAAGTATTATATTTTGAAAAAGAATAGTATGCCAATTTGAAATAGGCCTACATACATATTATGTGAAAGTAAACGCCTTCTCCAACGTTGTTGCAAAAAATATTATATAATAAAAATAATAATAATCGAATAGCTAAAATAATTCATGAGTTCTCTCTGTACAAAAACAGTAATTATTTTCAACGTTTTAAACTTGTAAATTGTAAAAGGCATCTTTTTATACGATGCAATACATTCATAGCGCTTTTTCGAAATAAAAATTCTTTCTAGCCTATGTATTTAAATCAGCCTAACTAAATATTCCATTTTTAAGTATGATGAACAAATGTAAATATAATATAGCTTAGATCTGTTCGTCTGTTCGTATTATAAATATTTTATCAGCTTTTTCCTTGAGTAATCCTAAATCTCGTATTAAATCATTGAGTTCAAACTAGAAACTGGGTAAGCTGTTGAGGATTTTAATTTCTACATCATATAGTCTTTTAGGCTATGTGTCTAATACTGAACGGGTTAGTACAAAATTTTGATATTAAAGCAATAGGAAAAGGATGCAGCAAACTTACCAGTATATTAATACCATAAGACATAACATTTAGTTTTGTGTAAAAATGGTGCGTGATGTGCCATTTTGTTTGTGTAATTTCTGGCTTCAGCACACAAAAATACATAAAGGAAAGCTAAAAATTTTGTTAAAGTTTTTTCGTCACAGACCTATGTTAATTTTCATTTATAAAACAAATGTGTGTAAAAATATGTTAAAGAGATTATAAAAATAATAAAATGTTTTTCATTTTAATACATCTATATATAATTTGAATTGGTAATGGAAATTACGAGAAAACGGCTGGACGGATTTTAATAAATGACCCCTCATTTTGAAGCTTGGAACTCAAAGTTTTTCGGAAAAATAGCAATTTTCAGTGAAATGTCCATTTTTAAACATAATTTTCCTATTTTCCAAATCCATCTGTTGTCAGTTTTGAGAACTAGCTAATAGCATTCACGGCCGACTTGATATTCCCTTCGCTTTTTTGTAAAGGAGAAGCAAAGCGAGCATCAAGTCGGCCGTGTTGCATTTCAGAATAAAACAAAAAAAAAAAACGCCACAGTAAACAATATTACACGAAGGCTATGATCTGCAAGAATGCTGATATATTTAGAGCTAAAACTGAATTGGTTATTAAAAAATTAACTTACTAAAAATGATTTATAGGTTCGATTCTGTGGTGTGTAATTTTCTGGGTACAGCTGTGTATTGGATATTAAAAACTACAAAACTTGAGGTGGTTTGATGACATTATTACCATTAGAAATGAAATATTATTGTAGTTAATGCCATGACGTGACTATTTTTCACTAATTATACATATTAATGCTATATTGATGTATGAAAGTGAAACGTTTTGGGGTTATATAAGTAGATGTAGAGAATAACTTAAATTAGATTTTGATTTCTATAATTTACTGAGTGGCTGCTATATAGTATATATAGTACCTATATGTTACTGAAAGCTATAAAACTTACGTAAGATAATAATATTATTAAAAATCAAATATTTTTATAGTTATAAATCAAGTGGGGTTGGGTCTTTTTCATATATTTAATGGCGGTGTGGTGTAGATATTTATATGCGTGGTTCTCTTCAGTATTGTCTCGAGAGAGAGAGAGAGAGAGAGAGAGAGAGAGAGAGAGAGAGAGAGAGAGAGTATCTTTCATTATTATGGAAGCAAATAACTTTCAGAATGTCTGGTATTCTTCATTGAAAATAAATCTGAAAAATGTTTATTTGAACGTCTAATGAACTTAGTTTGCAGCATTTGCTGCACAAGCCACTAGTTTTATTATAAGTCTGAGACCGAATATGAACGCATGTTAAAACAACTCTACTGTATGTTTCCCTCGAATGCCACTCTCTCATCTCTGGCAATCGCCGACTTGGGGCTGACGTGTCGCCTCCCCCATTTTCAATTACACATGTGTGTCATGATTTATATCAAACTAGTAGCCGTAGTGAAACGACGCTTAATTAGAAATAGACTTGGCGACTTTCTAACACATCTCATTCGCTTGCAAATTGTGTTACTAGAATTAATCAAAGTGATTGAAACGTTGAAAACTGAATTACAAGGGTATGAAAATAGGGGAGTGTAGCACTCACAATGCGAAAAATTACGTCCGGACACAATCAGTGCTCTGAAAGGTTTTTGGAACTACCGCCATTTCTCAAATAACTTTTTAAAGTCGAAGTATCAAAAGGTTCTCGGACTTTGTAATGCCACCACAGTGGAGCTTGAATTGGTGCGGCGTTAAGTATTAAAGTATTGCTTAGAAGAAGTAATGTTTTAACTTCCTAAGGAAATTATTATTCACTAATGGGCTAAAAGTCTATTTTATAGGTGCAACGCAGATTCTCAAAATGTAAGCTAAATCCGATATAAATATATTCAAGTGAATAATTATTTTAATTTGACATATTTCAGAATGAATATTGATTATTGTAATAGAAAACACGACAAAGATTGCGTTGTGATAAATAAACATATGCAAAATTTAATACAAAATAAATATGTAAGGGACGTAGATTGGCTTCCGTAATACAAAGATCACTAATGAGCTTTTAAAAACGTACTAAAATATGAAGAAATGAACGTAAATATATTATATAGCTAATTTAATGATACAGTGTGCCATATTGGAACTATTAGTTTTTTATAGCTTTAAATTGGCATGAATGCTTCTTCAGCAATTCTAATATCCACGCTTTTATTATTTTATTTTTCGTTTTTGTTTCATGTTGCGTTAATATGTAAACTCATTGTTGATTTTAACGATTTAGCTTATTGATATTTTATTTGTAACAGCGAAAATAACATTTAAATTTAGAAGGTACGAAAATGCATTCCAGGCAACTCTTCGATTCTTACGCTGAAATTTGTAACAATTATTTTTCCACGACTGAAATCAAGAATTATAATTTGTCTACACGCTTCTATAAAATATTTTGTACGTATCTAGTTGTTGCTGTATACGAAGTTTTATCAAATTAATTTTTACCTCAAAATCCTAATAGAGTGTATTCAGTTATATACAAATGTTCAACTTCATATTCAGATATTAGTTACAACTGCAGTACACGTATTTGGTACCTCAAATCGAATAAAAGTTTCATGACATTTTGTTTTCTCTTTACGTAGTGAAATAATTTACAAGAAAATGTTTCATGGATGAACGTTGCATTAAAATGTAGACTATACTTTTGTTCGCTTTGTTTCGTTAGAAAGAGAAATTCTTGACTTCAAATTATTGTTAAATTTTTTATAAAAACAGTGTGTATCATAGATGCGAGAAAATATGATTAAAATTATAGGAATCCACCAAATACGGTGATATTTCGTAATGATATTTGTATACTACCGTGAGAAAGTGAATTTTTTTAATTTTAATTTCTTTTTAAATTCTATTAAAGCACATGTATCCTAGATATGAGAAAAAAAATAATTAAAATTCATGTTATGTATACACTAAATACGATGATTTCTTGTAATAATATTTACATATGTCCGGCAGAAATTGAAAGTCTTCGCTTTAAATTGTTTTCAAGGTTTATTAAAGCAACTTCTATTAGAGAAGCGAGATGAAATTAATTAAAATTCGTTTCATCTATTACCAAATACGATCATTTTTCGTAATGATATTTGTATATTACCGTCAGAAATTGAAATTCTTGACTGTAAATTCTTTTTTAAGTTTGTTAAAACAATGTCTAATATAGCCTAGCTTCAAGGAAAAAAATAGTTAAAATTCGTTTCATCTATACACCAAACACGATCATTTTTCGTAATATTTGTATATTACCGTCAGAAATTGAAATTCTTGGCTGTAAATTCTTTTTTAAGTGTGTTAAAACAATGTCTAATATAGCCTAGCTTCAAGGAAAAAATTTGTTAAAATTCGTTTCATCTATACACCAAATACGATAATTTTTCGTAATGATATTTGTATATTACCGTCAGAAATTGAAATTCTTGGCTGTAAATTCTTTTTTAAGTTTGTTAAAACAACGTCTAACATAGCCTAGCTTCAAGGAAAAAAAATAGTTAAAATTCGTTTCATCTATACACCAAACACGATCTTTTTCGTAATGATATTTGTATATTACCGTCAGAAATTGAAATTCTTGGCTGTAAATCCTTTTTTAAGTTTGTTAAAACAATGTGTAATATTGATTCAAGAAAAAAAATAGTTAAAAATCGTTTTGTCTCTACACCAAATACGGCACATGCATATTACCATTAGAATGTGAAATGCTCGACATTAAATTCTTTTTAAAATTTTTTAAAGAATGTGTATCATACATACGAGACAAAAATTCAGCATTTGTTTTATCTATGCACCAAATACGGCGGTTTTTCGTAATGATATTTGTACATGACGTAAGATTGTGGAATTCTTGACTTAAAATTGTTTCTAAATTTTATTAAATCAATTTGTATCGTAGATGCGGGAAAAAATTAGTTAAAATTTGTTTCATGTTTGCACAAAATACGGTATTTTTCGTATTTGTGTGTATATTACCGTCAAAAAATTAATTCTTGATTTCAAATTATCTTTAGTTTTATTGAAACAATTTGTATAGGCTAATAGATACGAGAAAAAAAATAGTTAAAATTTGTTTTATCTATACACAAAACACGGTACTTTTATTGCCGTGAGAAAGTGAAATTCTTGGGTTCCAATTTTTTTTTAATTTTATTGAAACAATAATGATGAAATATATACGTGTATTTCCTACATTCACTTCTTGTAAAGAAATTATAATTTTACCATCTTAAGAAAGACTGTTAATCTGAGAAGAGTTTAGGTAATAATAGATAATATGAAACTTACCTTTTGCTTATGTATGCAAGTCCAGCGATACTATATTCCAACATTAATTAGATGTTACCCCAAAGGAACATAACTTCCGGTAGCTTGCGATACTTCCTTATTGGTGATCCACTTGGAAATTACGATGTATTGAAAAGGCGCTCAAATGTATAGCACAGCACACGTTTTAGATAAACTTATTTAACCTGAATTTCGGTTGTTAGCAAACATTTAACTGAATTCCAATGTATTTCACAAATATGAAATAAATTATAGCAGTGAATAAATTTCATTTTACATTTTAAACTGTATGTGCGTAACCGATTGCTGTGTTGACATAGCCTACAGTACGTAGAAGCGTAATTTTATGTTTTCTAATTATATATACATGAAATATTAGACATTTTCCACACTTGAGTTGAACTTAAGAGTGCCCTAAGAAGTATAAATCGCGTTGCGTGTTGGTACCGGGATCAGAACGAACCTGTTGCAGGAAAGTGGGCTACATAAATGCGAGTTACATTAACATGCAGATTGTCTTTCTAATGCACAGTTCTTTTGTACACATTTTTGTTTTCCCGGGATTTATCGATCCTGCTTGGCAGAACCGTGTCACGGTGTCTGCAAGAGGTCTTCATTATTTTCGGGTGTTATCTTACCCCCAACAAAGAACACGCACGAACTGAAACTAGCCAAGAATCTCTGAGGTCTCCTTTGTATGTTACTCATAAACACAAAATAGACGTGCATGCAGGCTATACAGTATGGTACCATAACTTAAGGACATCGTGGTGACAAAAATAAATCGTGTATAGGTCCTGATATATTAAAGTATGCCTACACCAAATACAGATAAAAACAGGAAGATATTGACTACAAATTGAAGAGTCCACTGCAAGAATTATGGATGTCATTTGGAATACAGGAGAAGCAATTGGATGTTTGAAATGCCTAGCGCTCAAAGTTTAACTGTGATTTTCCGATCATTACTGGACAATGACTATCACTATCATATAACTCTCTATGTACATTCTATATGTCTTAAGCTATGCATTGACAGTCTTGGTTCATTTTCGACAAAAAAAAAAGTGACATCCATCATTATTGCAGTGGACTCTTCAATTTAAAGTTTTAAAATTTCTGTATTGACCAGAGCTATTTAAAATACTATTTGGTATCTTATCCGTGTTAAATATTTATAGTTATCTCGTATTCATGGATGGAGTGAAGACTAAACTGTATCAGAATTATTTTCAACCAAATTTTAAGTCCGCAATGGAAAATTTTTATTTAGACTAAAATAAAATTGACAATTAGCAAGTGACATGTGATAAGTGACGCTGTTTGTACATGTAGAGGAAACTAAATTTCATTTCGTTACGCATTCATACTTTAAGTTACTAGAACAGGCCTATATGTTCTGGCATTAGAATTTATGTTTGGTTTAATTTTAGAAATCGCTATAAGTTGAAATACCGAAATAAAAAAAGCGAAACAAGTGCGCACTTTAAAAGTACCTACCTTTAACTGAGAATAAGTTCCTATATTGTGAATTCTGGTACATATTTAAGTAGACAGCATATGTTACGCGAAAGTGAGTTCTGTAACAAAATCGATTCCCAGGCGCACTTTTCATCGTTAATGTTTAAGTTGTACAACATGATAGCATAGCTTACAGACATCGTAGTGACAAAAATGTTATAGGCTTTTGTTGGACCTGATATATTGAAGTATACCTACACCAAATGCAGAAAAGAAGCAATAAGACATTAAGCTACAAATTTGAAGTTTTAAAGTTTCGACATGGGCCACATTGATGTAAAGTATTTGGGTATCTTAACCGTTTGGAGAGTGTAATCATCATGGAAGGAGTGAAGACTTAAGTGCGTCAGAATTATTTGCAATCAAATTTTGAATCCTCTAACGGGGAGTTTTTATCTAGACTAAAAGCCTATAAAATTGACAGCAAGTGACAGTGACAAGTGGTAAGGGACCGGAAACTAAGATTCATTTAGCTAAGCATTCTATGACTTTTCCATACTTTTCTGAAATAGGAGTTTGGTTTAATTTCAGAAATCGCTTTAAGTGTAAATACAAAAACTAGAACAGCGAAACAATAGATTTCATTTAAAAGTTCCTGTACCGTACATTCTGGTACACATTTACGTAAAGAACTTATATTTCGCGAAAGTGAGTTTTGAAACCAAATCGATGCCCAACTGTTTTTTTATCATTATATCAAGAAGTACATGTTTATTCACACATTTCTTTGTTAGACTCTTTCATACCCAGGATCGATTCAATGTAACGCAATTCAGTAGCTCACTTGTACTTGACGATTTCCAGAAGTTGTTGCTTATATTCGAAGAATATTTTTTATTTTCATTTTTCGCCTGAATAGAAATGATTGATCGCTCCACACGAGTGCCATCTTATAGTCGATTTCTAACTTGCAGGACTTCAGTACGTCGCTTACCTCATAAATCGATACATCGACGCTACGAAACAGCCTCAACTTCCGAGAACGTTTCCACAAAGCTGTGCGAAGAACTTCAGTAAGGCCCGTAACACACTTGCAGAGTTTTCGCCAGCGAGAAATGTGTTGCGAAAAAATTAAAAAATTGATAACATGATTCAAATGGACGTCCACACACTGGAAGAGATTCTCGTTCGAGGCAAAAATGTCGCGCGAGTTTCTCGCTGGAATCGGTAGCTCAGCGAATTTTCTTGACACATTTATCAAAGATGTTTGACATTTATACTCTTTATGACGATTGAATGTAGAAAAAGATAGCACAGGTGGCGATGAATTGTATTGTTTTTATTTGAAAATGAGGAAAGATGGCTGATAGTTGCAGTCAGAAATTACCGAACTTGTACGATGTCACCCGTAGGCCTATTTATATGATATACGGGATGAAAACTATAAAAAAACACGAAACTTAAAGAAGAAATCTGGAGACAAATACCTATCAGATTATCTGAAAATAAATAGGGCTATATTTTATTTTGATGAGATTTAATAGTATTAATTAAACATTTGAAATAATGTATCTATATGTCTTAACAGTTTACATAATTTTAATCAGAAAATAGCAAAAAAATCCTCTATCATATCATGAATGGCAAAAAAACTGTGGTCCATTCAACCTAAAATAACGCCTAAACGTATCATCATTCCAATCGAAACCAGTAGGCTATCCAAAACTCGCCCTTATTTTTGTAAGATACAATGTTATTTTCAGATATTTCTGGCTTTAATTTTAGGCCTACTTTTTCTTTTCTTTAATAAAATATGTTCATGTAACTCCATTTCCTCATCATCTGAATACTCAGATTCAACATAGCGTTCGTACGTAATTTGTAAAGTACGACAATATACTTACAGGTTATATATTTAAGTACGACAATATACGTAAATACATAACCTATAATATTTCCCTCAACGAGTCATTACTATAATCAGAAAAATGCTTTCTGCATGAAGGCAGTGCATAGATGATCATAGCGAGGTGTGATCTGTGATGGCGAGAACTCGCCAAGTCTGTCTTCGCCTCTTTCTCGCAACACGTTTCTCGCCAGCGAAAACTCTTCAAGTGTGTTACGGGCCTAACATGAAATCGCGAAACAGACACATGCTGGTTGTGATATCGGCACGAGTTTGCCCCGCCAAAAGAAAAAAAAAGTTGATCGATGGTCTCAACAGGTGCAATAACAGGTAATAGGTCAAGGTGCAAGGTGCAATAAGATGCAGAGTAAGTGCAAACACATAGAAGACAGATGTAAAACAAGAAAGTGATGTTTTATCATGTATAAAGATGTTCTTTGTATAAACATATACAACACAGTGCAATGCAATATATTTTTTTCTGTAATGTTGGAGTGATGATATTAATGGTGTTGACTCATGTTGTTGGTGGTGGTGCTGATGGTGCTTGTTGGTGCCAAGTTGTTTGTGAACTCACCATTCCTCTTAGCGTTAAGATGCCCGTAAAGACGACTTAAGTCAATCGCCATAACGCTTTGCGGCAAGGCGACGCAAAGCGCTGTGAGGGCTACCACCATGAGAACCAGGTGCCTGGGTGTCGAAGCGCGCACCATTGTCTCTTCTGCTGTGAGTCTGGTGAAGCTGATGCGGTCCTCGCGCTGGTAACTGTCTCCTGCGAGTACAAGACTTCAAACCTGCCGAAAGCGGTCGCGTCGAGTAGTACGCGCCTCTAATTATTTTATAAACCCGGACGAGGTGACTACCCACGTCACTACCCCGATCGACCAATGGCAGAAGCCGCTTCTGCGCGGGAACGAGAGGGGCCGCGGCCAATGAGAGGAGAGCACAGAATCTAGAAAATCTACACGGGTTTCCCTCTCTCTCCTGTATCTAGCTTCCCGTGTTACTATCTCTGTCCCAACATTTCATACCCCACTTTTTCCAGAAGAGGCTCACTTCGGGAGGGGTAGAATTGAAATATAGGCTAGAGGAGGTTAGGACGAGGCGTTTTAGGGATGAAGGAGGGGATGTAGTGCACCCACGCACCCCAACACAGGACCCCGTGTACCTCGCCGCATGGGCCACCCCAACCCCCGACATGTTAAGTTGGTTGCTGGCACACTGCCAGGACACGCCATATCATGTTCGGGCAAGCTTTAAAAGGGGTGCCGTGAGGTCAGGGGTCACGTTTTGGCGGGAAGTGGATGAATGGCATGGCCTAAAAATGGCAATAGTCTCCTGTTGATATGTGTGTCCCCACTTTATGGTGCTTTCGTCTTTCTTTTTGCGTTCCATTCACACCTCCGCAATCCGGGAGCATGCAGACGAAGGCAGTATAGACGTGGTTTTATTTCGAATTTGAATTTATTCTAAGACAATAATAATGATAATAACAATATTTATTTATTTATTTATTTATTTATTTATTTATTTATTTATTTATTTATTTATTTAACCTGGTAGAGATAAAGCCATCAGGCATTCTCTTCCCCTCTACTAGGAGATTACAACTACAATATTAAGAATACAATTACAATTATAATTACAATTAATATTAAATTTACGAATACAATAAAAATAAAATTACTAAAAGATTAACTGATTAATTAAAGCTAGACAGTTTATTGTAAAATTTACGAAGAGAGAAACATTTTTTTTATTAATTAAGTAAAAATTAAACCTACTCTACGCAGTAAGAAAATGCTTAATAAGTTTGCTTTTGAACGCTACTAAATTCCGACAGTCTCTGATGTCACTGGGTAGGGTATTCCACAAGCTCGAGAGCGAGTTGTGTATGATGATGAATACGATGATGTCTTATGTGTTGGTATGGCTAGTATGCGGCTTTTTTGCGTGCGTGTGAAGAGATTATGATATGATGACAGGTAACTGAAACGGGAGGCAAGGTAGGTAGGTGTAGTGGTGTGAAGGACTTGGAAAAGGAGAACAAGAGAATGAAAATTTCTACGTTCGTTAAGCCGTAGCCAGTTTAGAGTTTGGAAGGATGGGGTAATGTGGTCAGCGCGACGGACATCGCAGACGAAGCGAACACAAGAATTATGAACATGTTGTAATTTTTGCGACTGGTTGACATTGAGGTCAGTCAGTAGAAAATCACAATAATCGAAGTGGGGCATTACTAGTGTTTCCACTAGTATTTTCTTGAGTGATAGCGGGAGGAATTTTCGAATGCTGTTTAAGGAATATAGTATGGAAAGCACTTTTTTGGTAATATGGGTTACTTGGTTATTCCAGTTTAAATGCGTATCAAAGTAAACTCCAAGGTTTTTAACACAGGAAACAAAAGGGATTATTGTGCCGTTTAATTTGACTGGAAGAGCAGGAGTAATGTTGCATAATAGACGTTGATGTCCCACTAGGATTGCTTGTGATTTTCTTGCATTGAGAGTCAAACCAAACTTTCTGACCCATACTGATATAGATTCAAGGTAATAGTTCATAGTTTTATTTATGGTAGGTGATTTTTGTTATAGACTATATTCATTATACATCTTGATTACACAACTTTTAACACTATGTCACTTCGGAACAAAAGGCGCCAAGACCAGCAACAACCAGTTTTGAAGAAGGCCAATAACAGGCCGAAACATGTTAACCAGGTACGGTAAAATTTAACACGAGAAAGACATATAATACATATTCCGAAACTATATTCTATTCAATTCAATTCAGTTAAATTTATTTTGGCCATTACATTGAAATCTCTCATTTACGGACATCGAAGGGACGTAACAATCTGTCCGGATCTGGGAGGTGTCCTTTATTGGGAGGGAGGCTCCCCAATCTAACAGTAAAAATGTAAAAGGTAAAGGTATCCCCGTAAACTTATAATAATGCATTATTTATCTCTTCAAGCTTTAAATGAAATGTATTACTGTAGTTTAACTATAAATACAATATATTGTACTGCTATAAATTCTTTACAACTTCGAACTACAGTAGATAAAACTGAAAAAGGAAAATACAGTACTGTGCCATGCAATTTTATTCTAGGTCTACAGTTATGCAGTATTATAATTTAAGTTTTTAACTTAACCTTTATGTTCAGGTGTCATGTCTCTCGAAACAGTACAACTGATTGAAGTGAAGAGAATAATCCTACTAACTCCATCATGTGTCGAATACAATTTCACAATCTCGGAAACCTTGGACCCATCAGACAGGTTAAATTTTATGACTTTGTTTCTCTTCCCGCCTCCAGGTAAAAAGGGGTAGCCGGCTGGGCTAATGGTAGCCTACGAGACCCTTATGTTTCATGTTAAGGAATTTCTGTACAGTTCTCAAAACTAAATTTTCCAGTATTGTAACACAATAGATTTTGAAATCCAAGTTCTGTCCGGAGTCAGGAGGTAAAGGAAGCTTTAAGACTGTGAAACAGCTGTCCGTGTCCATGTCTCAGAGTGTCCGCAAACGAGAGTTTAATTTATCATTATTTCTATATTATTTCAGTTGGGACATAAAAATCTGTCCGTATATGAGGAGTGTCCGTATCTTGGCGGTGTCCGTTACGAGAGGTCTCACTGTAGATATACAGTTTTAATCTTCCTCAGAATACATTGAAGAACATATAATACATTTGAAAAAAAGAACAGTACTAAAAACAGTAAAATTTAAATAATATAATGAAAACATGAAACAATTTGAAACTTGTAAATTAAAGAAAACAGTTCACTCTTAATGCATTAATTGTAAATAATTGCAATTAAATGTATTTAATAAAAATAATTTCATACAAGTTTGTGTTGAAAATCTCACCAACAGAATAAAAAGAATTATTTAATAACCAATTGTAAAATCTAGTTTTGAAGCTATTGATTGGTAATTTATAGTACTGACTGGGGAGCTTATTATATAATTTCATCCCCATAATTGAAAAGTTTGTGTTGCTCTTGTGTAATCTGC